>NW_028274816.1:37975000-38130000 GCF_037043125.1 Eumetopias jubatus | reverse complement strand
TGGGTGAGGGAAAATGTCGCCTTTTGTTTTGTTTTGTTTTGTTTTGTTTTTTGTTTTTTGTTCCTCAAGTGGTTAGACACTAATCTCTCTGGGCTTTTTAAGGATTGCACTCCAGAAGAATGTAAACTGATGTCAATCTCTGCCGCTCGGGGAGACAGACTCCCTGAGACCAGTCAGTGCAGACACTCAGAGAACCCGTTTTTAAGGAGCTGGCACCAGCAGGCTACGTGACTTGGTACACAACAGAGATTTTAGCATTTCTTTCCCTCCTTAAAACACTTGTAGCAGTTTGAAGTTTTTAATTTTTTTTTCTGCGAATAAATTTAAACTACGTTATTAAATAGACATAGTTACTCGCAACAACTTAATATCTAAGGGTCCAAGTCCCAGAGAATCCCTAGTTGTCAAAGCTTTGAGAATCCCTTCCTTCCCGGCCCTTCAGTAGCTTGAAGTCCTGTCATCTTCCACCGCGACAGAGCTCTCACCGAGACATGGTGACCACATGGCCTTCGTGACTGGCTCTGACGGATGCTACACATCCTTAGCAAAGTTGGCAAGTTCTTTTCTCTCTCACGGATCTCCCAAGGACCCCAAGGCTTACTGCTAATGGATTCACACTTGAGACAGACGTTTCAACAATAATACAGTCCTATAATTTATGAGCAAAAGATTTGAAACGTTCTCCTGTCGGCTTCTTTTGTATTAGGCTGTGTATTAGTGGTTAGTTCTGCTAAAAATTACCTGAAAACTACAATAGAAAGTGGTAAGACTCTGAAAGAGCCCACACCAACAGGACAGAGCTACAAGATCTGCAGAAGTCTAGTTTTATCCAAAGTGGGAAGTAAGTCCTCACTATACAGCTCTGTTTCACCCCATTACAATGAAAGCTGCTTGGTCTGAAATTTAGGGACTTAAACCTTTAAAGCCAAAAGGGAATTTTCTGCTCAGATATTATTAACACTAAAGCCTTCAGTATTAAAATGTTGATTGGTAAGGCCTTGCCCAGGGATTCTGCAGTTGAATATTTATTTAAAAAAAAAATATTCAGAGCTTTCTTAAAATGGGACAATCAGCCTCATGCCGAATTGGTGTAAATCAAAAAGAATACCCTAGAATTTGAGGCACTGTGATGTGAGGCTTCAAATTTTATGATCAGTTTCCTAGCGGAAACTAAGGCAGAGTTACTTTTTTTTTTTTATGACAGGCTTTTAGTAGAGTTTTTTAGAGTTTTATTTTAGTAGAGTTTCATTTCTATGCAATGCAGAATTGACAGACCTCTGTATGCTTCTCTCTCTTCCTGGTACACAGTATTATATACAGTTTTGAAGTGATGGTGATGCTTACAACAACTTTTTGGGGGAATGTTACATTGATCTCTTAATTATAAACACTACAAAATGTCAAAATAATGAGAACTGACACAACTTTGCCTTAAAGAGTACGAGCCTGGAACTTGTCATATGATGTTAAAGGAAGACTTGGGAGTGTCCACTGATGTTTACGATTTTAATATTTCTGAAGGCCGTTACGGTGGCCTGGACATGTGCTGAAAGCCAAACTTTTAAATTTTTTGGTTTTTTAAACAAAGAAATATTTTAAATAAATCCTATTTCAACACAGTGAAATTGTTGAAAACTGTCTCATAACAAAAGAAAAAAATCATATTTAGGGTTTTTGTTTTAGTGGTCAGTATTGGGGAATGAAAGTGTCTGTTGTTACCCTTATGACTATTTTGATAAATATTAGAGGTTAGTGTGTTCCAGTCAACAAAAAATTAAAATAGGAGCTTCGATATGAAGTAGGACATTCAGATTGAGGTAAATAAGTCCAGACATTGTGTGGCTGTGTTCCAGTCATCAAAGGTCTTAGAAAAATTCCCACTTGTCTTTGAAAGTGCATGTGCGGTGTGGTGTCTCCAGTGAGGCCATTCCAAGGTGAGAATTGTAAAACGTAAACGTGAGGTACACGGGACACAGAGCATCCAGCTGCCGATCTGTGAGACTCTTCCCAAGTGAATACTGGGACTTGGGAGTGTTTGCTGGCAGTGTAATCTCTGATAAATTTCTTTCCAAAAGCAACCAAAGTCAGTAAGCCTGAAGAGCATTTTGCATTTCCTCAGATGGCCTCATCTTCTTAGAAACACAGATCTGACTGACCCTTTCAACCATGTAGTCATTTTCCTGAAATCATGGGCTCGGTTTGCAAATGCTGTAGCAACCAGGTAGGTGTGGCACAGCCACTTTGCTCTGTGTAGTCTGTCGTATTTCAAAGTTTCTATCCCCATTTTCTGTCTCCCAAGAATGGGGGAAGTGGAATGTACAGATTGAAGTAGAATACAGTGTTGGGATAAAACAACTATTTAATTTTTTTTTTTTAAGCCAACAATTTTCTACCTTCTTTTCTTGGTAATATTGAAAATTGGAAAAGTGTTTAAATGTTAAAACTCGTAATTGCTAGTGAGCACTGAGGAAATGGGAGCTAGCACTTAACAACAAAATTATTTTCTTCAAAGCAGGTATGTGTGATTGGGTATTAAAAAACAAACAAAAGAAAAAGCCAACCAGCATCACCTATAATCTCCAGATTACGGGAGCCGGCTTGTGAATATAGTAGTTAGTAGGGTCCGTGTTCTAATTCCCTCTTTAGAAGTCACTGTAGCTGGTTTGCACTACACCGTGTGGAGGTGCGGAGCAGCGGCAGCGACTCTGCGCAGCGTCCACAGCAACCGCAGCTCGTCCCAGGCGGAGCGCCAGCCGATCGGATCTGCCCGCTGCCCGGGGCCGCCCTGCCCTGGCCTCGCTCCAGTGGCGCTGGGGAGCGCTGGCCCAGCGCGGTCAGGTTGCACCCTCCCCACTCCCTATCATTTTGTACTCTTCTTGCTTCTGTGATGGGTTATTTGATGCCTTGCTAGTTTTACATACTGGTTACTGGTGGCGTATATATTGAGTCTTAAGGATGGTAAGGGAAACCATGTCCTTCCCAGAGGATGGGCCTGTGGAACCTGAGCAGGCGGGCGTCCTTTCCAAAGTGCAGGTGACGTTGAAAGCCGTGGGTTCTGGAGAGGCTCAGTTTGCAAAGTCCTGAGGTTCTGAATGAAGAAATTCTTTTAATCAGCACTCGCAAAACCACATACTTGCTGGTTGAGGCCAAAGGTCAACTTGACTACACTGTTCTGGGGGGAGGGGAGCTCAGTGTGGCTCATCAGTCAGTCCCGGGGATTGTAACAAGCCCCTCACATACATTAAGTTCTTACATGCACAATGAAGGCTTTGGTACTGAAACCAGAGACCTCGTGTATTCGAGAATCTTCACAGCTTATATTGGACAGATTTTCTTTTTAGGAATGAAGGAAAATTCTCCCATTTTTGAGCCATTCTTTTATGTCAATTCTACAAAATTGCATGTAACTTTATAAATATTTTTAAAAGATATAGTTTTGTAAATATTTAATATTCTGCTAATTTGATTTTGAATTGTAAATGTTAAGTATTGTTTTTGAAGTTTTTATGTTTTATTATACTTTGTTAAAAAGGAAAAATTGTACATTTTTAGAATGTTTTTATGAGTAAATTTAATGTACTGAAAATAAAAATTAAAAAAATCTGTTTCATTTTATTAGGTCTTTGTCTCATAGAATATGAAGCACACATCTTTTCAAATAAATTGCAATTCTTAATCTGCAAACTAGGGAGTCAACCCTTTCTGCCTTCTCCACTTGACAAAAGAGATACATGGTTTTAAATCCATTTTCTATCCAGTTTCCCGGGTTTTAAAAAATATCCTTGCTATGACCAGAAACATTAACCCTTGGTTTGGGATGTTCCAGCTCTAGGTTCCCTAAGAAATCAAGACTGGCATGAATTGATGTCAAGTTTCTTTGGAACGTCTCTATAAACAACGTGGTACGACATGGTATGAACGTGCCCTGGCATTTCTGGATTCGGAATGGCGGTGGTCCGATGAGCACAAGCTGGCCCAGGACTGTGGTGTTCTCATGAGCAGCGCCAGGCACCAGAAGGAGAAACCTGGTGCCTTTTCCCCAACAGAGGTCCCCAGGGCCTCTTGGTCTTGTCAGGCCTGTGGCCACCCCGAGGAAACTGTTCATGCACACACAGTTCCAGCCATCAGGGCTCCTGTCAGGAGACACGCAACTGGCCCATACTTGGGGCCAACGGCAGCCCCTCTGACTTGCCGTTCGGTCAGGCCAGGCTTACGCCAGAGCAACAGACGCGGGGAAGCAGAACATGTCCTCATCTTGCTCCCTGGATTCTTCCACAAAAACATTTTAAGTGCCTGCTTAAATTTGGAACGGGCGCAGTTTCTCAAATGAGTAATGCTGGCCACTACTCGGCCGACGTTTGTACCGTGTCTTTCCCTGATGCAGCACGAGGTACCACAAACCACATAATGCCTCCTTGACCACTCAACACACTCTCAAAACACCTGCTGTGTTTTACTTTTTCATTCGTAGTGGCAGGTTTTCAAGTGTTGATTCCCACAAACACCCAGGTCTCATGTCCATCCATCCTCTTTGTGCCTTTTACTTCTCAGGAGAGTTTACTTGTGCAGAGACAAGACCAGCTGGCGGAACCTTGACCGAGGTGAGGAAGGTGCCTGGGACAAGGCAGAGACCTTCCGAGGTGGGTGCCCCTCTGCCCCCCACCCCCACTGCCACCACCCCCGGGGCTTGGGAGAGTAGACCGTAGACAGCATTGTCAAGTATCAAATACCGATCCATTAAATTGAGCTTCATGAGTTTTTAGTTGTGCCTTTATTCACCTTAGTTCATTAGAAATGTACTTGGTTTAGAGATCCTAGTGACCACCCACTCATGTGGGATCAGAAGTCACCCCTCTCTGCATGGTACTTTTTTTAAAAAGCAGAATTTCTTCTAGGAATCTTACTGATCACACAGTAGTTACAAGAATGTCAGATATAATGATGTATACAATCTAAACAAGACAGGCCGATTAAGAATTTACATTATGTAAAAACACATATTAAAAGTTAGCCGTGTGGACAGATGCATGCAGCGGGAAGAGCAGCTGAAGGTCAGGGGTCAAGTGCCCATATGCGGTACTATTGCTTCCCCCCCTCCGTTAATAAGTAACTTCCACTAACAGGTACAACAGGTATACCACACACACCTAACTACACAAAGGTGAATCATGACCTGCTACAGTACAGTCTAAAGTGGTCTGTGATCTTTCTGTGCTATTCCCACAAAAACAGTAAAGAGTAAACCCCATGCAGGTAGTAGGAAGCGTTGGTTATTCTAGTTGAACTCGGAAAATGTTTAACTTCTGACATGAGTATCTGTGAAGAGCACTAGGTCTCCTTTTGCTACTGTTTTCTTCACAACTGACATGCACTCGGGAGTGGAGGAACTTTGATGGTTGGTTTACCTACAAAGACAACTGAAATATTCTTAAAAATGTAACTTTTTAATAAGAGTCACACATTTAACATAAAACATGGATCATCTACAGCTTTAGGCCAAAAGGTAGAGGGAGTGCATCTGAATTTTAATGCTTTAGTTTCCGTGTTCTGTAGTTTCTAGCACTGTAGTTAAGGAATGAAACGGATAGAACAGCTTGTTTCTTTACCAAAGCGGACAGCAGTTTGACTTCTTAGAGAATATACAAACCAGGAGAAACGTCACATGTTCTTTCTCTGGGCCCTCTGAGAAACTAGACCAAAATTTTAAATTATTCAAGGTTCTTACTGAGTAGTGGTGCTTTTCTGTTATCGTCGAGAGAAGCAAACAAGAACTCGCCAGCTCTCAGGCTCACAGGACGCGTACACGAGCGGGAACCTTGAGCAGCAGTTGAGAGTTTTCCTACCCCCATTTTCCCAGCTTTTTGCCAATGATTATAGCACATGGGAGGGGCGGGGGACCACTATGCTTGACAACTTAAAAGATCCTCTTACAGGTATTTCCCCAGTTGAATAGAAACCCTCTACAAAAAGTTGGCTGGTTCAGTGAACCTCGTAAAGAATGTCTCTCTGAATGCTTAAATTGCAGGTTCCTAATAGGGAAGGAGCATTAAAATAATGTGAAGGTCTATTTTATTGGCAACTTAGAATGCAAAGTATTTTATTTTTAAACTTCTAAATTTGAAAACAAAACAGCCTAGGTTAAATCATGTAGTTTTCCAAAGCTGAATGTGCTCACTTGGAGCTCAGTTTTTCTGCTTACAGTACAAAACAACTTCCTAAAACTCCTAGGCAGGAACACTACTGTTTTGATGATCTGTGATTGGATGAACTCATCAATTTCAGTTGGTAATATCCCTTTTTTTCTCCTTGGTAAGGGTTTAAAAAAATTCAAGGACAGATGCATTTTTCTAGTCTTACACAGACAGTTTCACTCCAAATGTCTCCTGAGAAGCGTACACCATATACAGGAATCCGTCTTCGTCCTTCTCACTTTCATACACTTCAGAAATCGGTGTGGACACACTCACCATGCTGTGTCCATTCACTAGCAGGAAGAAGGCTTGGTTAGCGTTGAGCTGTAAGCGTCTCCTATTGAAAGAGGACACATCAATATGCAGGGGACATGGAAAAATATCACCCACCCCCATTGATAGAAAAGTATAAAGCTTTTGTGAATGCTGCTTCTGGCAAAATAATGTGTGTGCCTACTGATGATGACTCTCCTAACTAAAAACTTTTCATAAAGCACAGGACATTTCCTAGGATTACATTCATGACTGGTATTAGTGGTAATTCTTAGTAGATTATTCTTACTGTATTATCTCCTACTGTATTCCCCGGGCCAGTTTTAAATTAGTATGCTCTCTGAACAGCCATTAGTGTCTAATGAGAGAAACGGCTCAAACTATAATTTACAAACTATTTATTACCATTTCACCAAGTCTACATTATCTTTTACTAATTTTGCCATACAAAACTCGTAAACTTTTCTGATTAAGAGACATCTGGGGGCGCCTGGGTGGCTCAGTTAAGCATCTGCCTTCGGCTCGGGTCATGATCCCAGGGTCCCAGGATCGAGCCCCGCATTGGGCTCTCTGCTCAGCAGGGAGCCTGCTTCTCCCTCTCTTTGCCTGCCACTCTGCCTACTTGTGTGCGCTCTCTCTCTCTGTCAAATAAATAAAATCGTTAAGAGAGAGACGACGTCTACACTAGATGTTATGATGAAAGAATCAGAGGAACAGGAAATCCAGCAGATAAGAAAGAAAACTCAGAAAGGATGGAAACATCTTTAGGTTTTATTAAGCTTGCAAAGATGTTAATCAGAACTAAAGATTTATCTGTAAGTCTGATACAGAATGAGCAGTTACCCAAAGAAATAGAAAAAAAAAAAGGTGATTAAATACCTAATGATCTTGATGAGCTCACTCATGTTGACATGATCAGGTACAAGGAATTTGGTTTTGTCCAGGACAGGAAGTTGCTTCTCACCCTTGTACCGTTCTATTATCACCTAGAAAAGCAGCCAGACGAGAGAGATTTTAAAATGACCGTTGACAACGAAGAGATGAAATACTTCCTATGTTGTAACTGGCACATACCAAAACGGGGTTTGAAATAGAAACAGCACATTTGTTAGTTTCCCCACAGATCTCCTGTGAATAGTGATCATTTATTAGCTTAGACTCTATCCCTTACAGAATATAGTACACAAGACAAATCGACTGCCTCCAGGGAGGTGAGCAGGATGGTGAAAGAATTTTGCTATATATTCTTTTTGTTATTTGGAACCATGAAAATATACCAACTAGTCAGAAAAGAGCAGATGCTAGGTACCAGCTTAGAGTGTAAGCTCTGAATCTATGTCAATTGCAATACCACGATTTCCTCTGAAATGTGTGAGATCTTAATTACAGTAATATACTCAAATGTCTGTTTCACACTAGACTGGTTTCTCTACTTGATGTGGAAAAAGTCCTAAGTAAATAGCTGATAAGTAGAGACAATGATCAGCTGGCTCTGGAGACAAATTTTGCGCAGAAAGACCTGAAGATGCTTTCATTTTGACAAAATACTCCTATTTCTTCAATGAGTTTTAAGAGTCAGGAATCTTGTACTATGCAGGGAACAAAAATAGTTCCACATCATGAACCGAAATAAATTCATTAGCTCCTTGCCATACTTCCTTTCCACAGAGGACAAACAATTTCTCCCCTAGTTCTAAGCCACCACAAAAGCTGGCCAGAGTGCTGACTGCCTGTGCCTCATCATCTTCTGAGTACCACAGACACTCTTCTCTAGGTAAAGCAACTCTCTACCCTGCCACAACAACGAGAAGCTGAGAGACAGAAATGGAGAGAGAGGAATGGAAATCTCTGCATAATGTTTCCCTAGAAAGGGGGAAGATACTTGTCTGTACATTGTTCCACTATATATGGGACTCACATGGGTTCTGTGTAGGGCCAAATCAAACTGCTATTCCCTTCCTTGTTAAGATCAAGAACTTTTATCCATGGGGTGTGTTCAGAACACGGTAGCCACAAGGGAGAATCAGTAGGTTAAGACTACTTTTGCCTGGGTTTGACTAACAGCAGAGATCAGAGGCAATGCAGAAATCTTTTATTTTTTCCCCAAAGATTTATTTATTTGACAGAGAGCCAGCGAGCGAGAGTAGGAACACAAGCAGCGGGAGTGGGAGAGGGAGAAGCAGGCTTCCTGCTGAGCAGGGAGCCCAATGTGGGACTCGATCCCAGGACCCTGGGATCATGACCTGAGCCGAAGGCAGACGCTTAACGACTGAGCCACCCAGGCGCTCGGCAATACAGAACTCTTAACTTTGGGGCACCTGGGTGGCTCAGATGGTTAAGCATGTACCTTTGGCTCAGTTCATGATCTCCAGGGCCTGGGATCGAGTCCCACGACGGGCTCCCAGCTCAGTGGGGAGCCTGCTTCTCCCTCTGCCTCTCCCCCTGCTTGTGCTCTCTCTGTCTCTCTCCCTTTCAAATGAATAAATAACATCTTAAAAAAAAAAAATCTTAAATTCCTGGTTCAGGAAGAGGCAGAAGCAGTCAGATGAGAAGAAAATCACCCAACCTTAGACCCTCTTCATTAAAGGAAGACGCAACAGCAGCCTGGGGACACAGGACAGTATGGCCTTGAACTCCCTCCTCCTTCCAGGTGTCCCTGACTCTCCAGTGCTCGTGATATTCATGAACGCAATCCCCTATGAATGACTGCTTGACTTTTCAGTTCTTATTTTTTTCTTTTTCCTGTACTTTTTTTAATTTGGGAGAGAAGACGCGTAAGTCATGAGTAAGGCATTTGGCTAGACCTGAAAAGTGCCTTCTAGAGCGTTGCATCTAGACAGCAGTGTTATGGACAGGAGCGAAGGAAGAAAAAGCCGTCCTTGGGGAGTGAGAACGGGGACCAGAGAGCCAGCAAGCTGCCCGTCCGTCCATGCGACCCCCAATAAGGAGTGCCTGTAAACTTGTTCAGGAGCCACAAGCACATACATGGAAGTACGAGTATGTGATTTCTGCAAAAACCCTGGAACTGCTAGCAGAAAAGAGGACTGCTAATGTACGCAGATATTCATGTTTTCAAACGGAGGCTGCAGAACAAATCCTGGCAGACTGCTGGGCTATTCGTTTCCAACAGCTAGCACCAAAAAGTGAAGAAAACCTTAAAATTAAGGAAATTCCCCGGGCCATATGTTGACCCCAAATATAAGGACAGACTGAAATTTCTAAGCAGTCCGAGGAAAACCGAGACTGTGTCTTTTACTGTAGAATCCTATAGTTGGGAAACTCCTGGGCAGACACATCTCATCTTTTCTGTGTACCTTACAGCCCCAACCCCCTGGACCTTTTCTCTTTCCGCTCAGTTTAGTCTGAGGGGACACATCAGAAAGCCAAACATGAAAGCTTCTACAGAATTTTTAACAGTGGAGTGTATGGTCTGTAGCATTCGAAGGAGATAACAACCTACATTGTACACAGAACTAGGCAAATCTTTCCAACTACTACATGGGATGGGATTCTCCTCCCATTTTACAGCTAAGAATGTGGCAGCCCCTTTCAGAATTTTAGTAACTAGCTCAACATCACTCAGTAACCTTGAACCTAAGGCCTGGACTCAGCCTCTATCTAAAACCAGAAGTTCCTCCTAACCACTTCTCCCTAGACCTGGTGCCTCAGCAGAAACCTTTTTAGGGTCTGCCAGCAAAGGATTCGGGGTAGAGGGTATTGCTGCCTGGGCACAGCAAAAAGCATCTGAGGCACTTACACGTGACAAGAAAGAACAATGTCTTTCCTCCATCTCCTGCAGAGCAGCCAAATACAACAGACTTCCCTGAGGCATCAAAAAAAGCCTGGAATGTACAGTCACATTTCAATCCTGAGAGCTGATTCTCCTACTGCGGTACTCCTTCCTTTAGCAGAGAGTGGACACTTCCTTCCACTGTAAAATTCCAACAGTTCCAGCCCCTCTAGCCCTTTCCCCCCAAGTAAATATATTTGACTTGTGAAGTGTGTAACATTAAGACAGCAAACTCAGACTCAGGAGGAAACAATGTGATGAGATGAAAGAACTGTATATTAAGATACCTCAATTCTAAGTCATGAAATTGACACTGGGGTTACTTGTCTGAGGAGCTCTGTAGAAACCTGTCACATAGGCAGGCACACATAGCAGCCTCGTACTAAAGTACTTAAGCAGCGCTCTCTTCTGCGTACATTGTTAACGACTGAAACAAAGGTGCCGGAGACTACCTACTGGGATTTTGGTAGGATGCTGCTCTCGGATAAGTCGGACATCTTCTACTCTTTGTTCTGCAACGAAAAGGAAGAGACATAGGCATTATTAAGGGCCAAAATGCAGCTTTTTTCCTGAATTTTTACTGGTGGTTTCCGTATCTAAAGTCACCTATCCCTAGCTGTGACAGAGCAGAGCAGTAAGGTCATCTACCCTAGAACTGAGAGGAGCCACACCCGGCACAAGTTGATATGTAACGTCAAACACAATTTCCAAGTACACCAACATGCAATTACACGGCTCTCGCAGGTACTGACACAAGACCAAGAGTACAGAATTCCTTGTTTCAAGGGTTTGGGACCCCAGGCTTACAGTCAAATGTAAACAGCAGATTAACTGCATGGCATTACCAATCTTTCCTCCAATGACTCCCACAACCGGTCAATTTTTGTGAATATTCCAAAGTTTAAGCTGGTACAGGAATCTAAGATAAGCCATAGGCTCTTCAATGCAATTTTCTCTTATTACTTCCTGCTTTTCAACCATACAGTGCTTAATGGAAAAGAAACTGCCCAAAAGAGATATGGGGCAGGGAGAATGCCCTATTTGACTTTTAAAAAGTTTTGCTCAGGGACGCCTGGGTGGCTCAGTCCTTTAAGCGGCTGCCTTCAGGTTGGGTCACGATCCCAGGACCCTGGGATTGAGTCCCGCAGCAGGCTCCTTGCTTAGCTCTCTCTCTCTCTGATTTAAAAAAAAAAAAAAAAAGTTTTAAACAAGTAATACATTATATGTTCAAAAAAAAAAAAGAAGATAACAGGAGGGGAAGAATGAAGGGGGTAAACTGAGGGGGAGATGAACCATGAGAAACAATGGACTCTGAAAAACAAACTGAGGGTTCTAGAGGGGAGGGGGGGATGGGTTAGCCTGGTGATGGGTATTAAAGAGGGCACGTTCTGCGTGGAGCACTGGATGTTATACGCAAACAATGAATCATGGAACACTACATCAAAAACTAATGATGTAATGTATGGTGATTAACATAATAATAAAAAATAAATTAAAAAAATATACACACTGTCAAAGTTAAAAAAAAAAAAAGGTTTTGCTCAGTGCCCATCTCCTCCCACTCCCCATCCAAAAAGTTTAAAGCACAAAGTCTACCGTTGAATACTTTTTTTGGAGAATATCTCTGTATTCCTCTCCCTTAATATAATCACTTATATGAATGATCAATGTCATGGACTTCCTGGGAAGTCCTGGTGGCTTCAGAAAAAAGATGCTATGATCTATGTAAATATATTCTACCATTGCCTATTTTTTTGGATCTAAAAAAAATCATCCAGTATCATTCCTCATAAAAATGACTAATTCCCATGTTCAAATATGAACATATAGGTTCTATTTCTATTTTCCCACCCAACATTTCTAAATCAGCTTCTAAGATAAAATTACTAACATATCTGCTATAGAAGAAGACTGCAAGCTCAGGGATTCCTAGCAACGCGCATTCCTATTCAGTACGAGAAAATAGAGATAAAATTTAGTTGTTGTTAATAATAAGCTTAGCCTAGTGATCTATGATATAGTGATTAATAACAAAAAATATGTACTTGGTCCTGGCAGAGCTTCCAAAACCACTGGAATTTCCGACATGATAAGAGTGGTACTGATAAGGGCCATCTCTTGTTATTCATAGCAAACCCCAATCAACCATATCTGAGTTTATGTTAATGCAGTAACTTTTGGAAAGCTCCTAAGGATGGGGGACTGGTTGCCAGGGAGAAAGAACAGTGATTTGGGGTTTGAAATGTTCAGACCCACCCCAATCACCAGGGAGGGAAAAGGGGCTTGGAGGACGACCTAATCACTGATGGCCAATGATTTAACCAGTCATGCCCATGTAATGAAAACTCCACCAAAAGGAGGGGGTTTAGGGCTTCCACGTGCTGGGAGAGTGGCACATACCAAACTCCACAGGGACTGAAGCTCCTGTGCTCAGGACTCTTCCCAACCTTACCCTATGCGCTTTTCATCAGGCTGTTCATTACAAATGAACAAATGCTTGAATATTCTTTGTAATAAGCCAGTAATCTAGCAAATAAACAGTTTTCCTGTGAGCCACTCCAGCAATTTTATTAAACATGAGGGGGTCATAGGAACCTTGGATCTACAGCCAGTTGGTCAAAAGCACAATTAACAAACTGCACTTGCAGTTAGTGTTTGGAATGGTGAGTGACGAGGGGCAATATTGTGGGGCTGAACTCAACCTGTTGGATCTGAGGCTATCACCAGGTAAACAGAATTAGAATTGAGTTAAACTGTAGGAGAGGCATCAGTTGGCTGAGCATTCAGCTCGATCTCAGGGTCGTGAGTTCAAGCCCCACTTCGGGTGTAGAGATTACTCAAAAAATAAATAAAATTAAAATTTTTTAAAAATTCGACGACAGTGAGCTAAATTGCTTGGTATGTGGAAACCCACACACCTAGGGTCCAGAGTGAAGCAGTTAATTAGTAGAATACGGAGAGTAAAGGAAACACAGGAGGACGACGATTTCCCCTGGCATCATCCTCCAAATCCCTCTCTATTTCTGCGGGTGTCACTGATTCCCCTTCAGCGTTTCTCTCGGCTTTGAGACCTGTCCCTATGTCTGTCCTACCCCAGGAAAAGGTGCTCTACCATCTAGACCTACCTCTCCACCCTCTTCACAACAAAAACCTCCATTTTGTCAGGGAAGATTATTTCAGAGGTTAGAGGAAATCACAATTAATTCACTCTAGCAAATGAATGATAATTCTCTAATATATCCTGGAATATGCTTCACATTTAAAAGCGTATCCTAACTGGGGGTGCCTGGGCGGCTAGTCGGTTAAGCATCTGGACTCTTGATTTCCAGTCTGGTCGCCATCTCAGGGTGGTGAAATCGAGCCCTGTGTCAGGCTCTGTGCTCAGCGCAGAGTCCGCTTAACATGCTCTCTCAAATTAAAAAAAAAAAAAGCTTATCCTAATAAATCTGAAAGTTAAGTGGAAACATTCAGACAGAAGGGGGAGTTTTTTTAATATAAGGAAAGAGGTTTGTTTTGGCAAGTGGAAAATGAAAAAAACAAAATAGGCTTAAATGTGAGGCTTCAAATCTGAAACTATAATTTCTATACTATGGTATCAAAAGTTTATCTTGATTTATCCCCAAAAGATGGCCCAAAAGAGACAAAAATCATTATTTTTATTAAAGGTGGAAAAACAGGTACGAAACAAGTTACTTCCTTAAGGTAAAAACAAGTAATACCAAAGTCTCAAAGGAAAGTCATGACTAGAGGCGCCTGGGTGGCTCAGTTGGTTAAGCGACTGCCTTCGGCTCAGGTCATGATCCTGGAGTCCCGGGATCGAGTCCCGCATCGGGCTCCCTGCTCGGCGGGGAGTCTGCTTCTCCCTCTAACCCTCCCCCCTCTCATGTGCTCTCTCTCTCTCTCATTCTCACTCTCTCAAAATAAATAAATAAATCTTTAAAAAAAAAAAAAAAAAAAGGAATGCCATGACTATCTTGGCCAGTTGCAGTGAAAACCCAGTGGTAAGCCTGGAGTTACTGAGCAAATATGCTATATGCCTGTGCCTCACTCCTTCGAGTATACAGCTATTTTTGGAGACTAACAGTATATTTAACAAAAACATTACTAACAACACAAATCAAAGGCACATATGAGCAATTGTTTTACTTAAGTATTTTTTTTTAAATGTTGTAATGACCTGTTTATTATTTGTCTTCTTCAAAGGAGTGCCCCTGGCAGCCAGGGACCTGCTTCTATCATCTTTGTATTTACCAAGGGCTCAGCCTTGCACACAGAAGATAGTTAATAAACAAATTAAAGTTGTAAAATGGAAATAAAACACTCTTCCAAGTGCATATCAAGATATACTTCCCAGATTCCTTTTCTCCTGTCTCTAAGAACCCTTATAAGACTTACAAACAAAAGAATAAAGGAAAGGAGTTAAGGTCTCTTAATTTTACCAACATATCATTTGCAAAGTTGCTTCGAGATTCCCGGGGGTATTTAAAGTATAACTCTATTTAACTGAGTGAAATGGAAGCATAATATTGCCCCCATCTGTCTATAAATCATAAAAATAATATCCAATTCATCAATGAGTAATAACACAGCTTCAGTTCATGGAATGCTACCGACGTTTTGGCATAAACCTTGCTCTACAGTCTACCTATTAGAGTAGGTGGAGCTATTTATCCTAGACCAACACACAAACTTCCCCCAAGACATGCTAACTTTTTTGATATTAATGGAGAAGCTTAAACCTGCTCACCACTAAATCACAGCAGAAGAGCGTCATTAAATAAACTGGGGCAATCCCAGAAGCTGAAGCAAAATTATTACATTTGAGCATACCAAATCCAGAATTATTTGCTCAAACACAACTCTGGAAGTTCATAAAATTTTTCCACAGACCTGCAAAGACACACTATGCCTTTTGACTTAGTGTTAGCTCATCTCACGTATTGAAAATGATGGCTACCTACCGGAGGCTGGGAAAATACACGGCAGGGAGAAGATAAAGTGCAAGTCTAGACTCTACCACTAGGTGGACCATGATCTTCACCTCTCTGGGCCCCACCCAGTTTCTTCAGCTACAAAAAGGGGCTGTTTTGGGTGAGCCCCACGGTCCACTTCAACCCTCTCAATCTTATTAGAAGATATAAGCAGAGCTATATTCAATTCTGAATTAAGCTAAACTCATTCACTTGGAAAGAGAGAACTGCTCAAGCTAAGTGGGGCTGCTCTTAGGTTCTACAGAAGAGGTTCTTTCCAAAGAATTGATTTCCCTCATTTACTGGGCTACCAATCAGTGTAAATTGTCAGCAGTGGAGCAAGGAAAGGCAGTAGCCATTAAATGATATTTGATCTTTTTCTGCAAAATGACTATTAAAGAGATCTTTTTAAAGGGGGTAAGGGGGGCACCTGGGTGGCTCAGTTGGTTAAGCATCTGCCTTCAGCTCAGATCATGATCCCAGGGTCCTGGGACGGAGCCCTGCATTAGGCTCCCTGCTCAGCGGGGAGCCTGCTTCTCCCTCTCCCTCCACTGCTCCCCCTGCTTGTGCTCTCTCACTGTCAAACAAATAAATAAAATCTTTAAAAAAAAAGGGGAGGGGGGGGGCCCTGGATGGCTCAGTCGTTAAGCATCCGCCTTCGGCTCAGGTCATGGTCCCAGGGTCCTGGGATCGAGCCCGCATCGGGCTCCCTGCTCTGCGGGAGGCCTGCTTCTCCCTCTCCCACTTACCCTGCCGTGTTCTCTCTCTGGCTGTCTCTCTCTGGCAAATAAATAAATAAAATCTTTTAAAAAAAAAGGTGGGGAGGGGAGTAAAGGTGAGCTATGGGGCAAGCCCACAAACAGTATTTGTAGATGTACTAACGGGGGGAAAAAAATGGGGGCATTCCTGGTTTACCCCCCTGGTTCACCCTCAGGGCCACAGGCTCCAGGCGAATTAGAATACGTTAATCTCATCACTTTTCCTACTCTTACCACCTACTCCTCAGAGATTTTTCTAGAATAACCTAAAAATACTCTAAGCAAAAGGAAAATAACTATAGCTTCAGTCATGAGAAAATAAGCATCTTTCCCACACAAATGTCCCCAGTTAACTTCTATTGTGTGTGTTTTTTTTAAAGTAAGCTCTACGTTCAAAGTTGGGCTTGAACTCACAATCCCAAGATCGAGCTTGAACTCATACGCTCCATCCACTAAGCCAGCCAGGCGCCCCTCAGTTAACTTTAAATGCAAGAGTCAGGGAGGACAGAAGCCAGATACAAGGGGAAATCTGCTTCAGATGCTGCTCTCAGGGCTGCATGAAAGCTTAAACATGGAGAGTTCAAAGAGGTCATTAAAGAGAAAATTTCCAACAAAACGCACAACCAAGTTTTGCTAAATAACAAACTGCCCCAAGAGACCGAAAAGGTATGCTTGGCAGCTTCTCAGGACCAAGCAATCGAGTAATTACTAGTAACGAGATCTACAACACCACGTCCAAGCTGTATGAACGCTCAACTCTTTGTAGACTTCAGGCCAGGAAACAAAAGGAGTGCACCGTGTTGCTGCCAGAGACCCTAAAGCGGACGACCTCAGGGAACTCCCCTGAGCTGCTACAAACACCCCCCCACACTGCCCGGGGGGCCACGTTGTCCGTGCAGGTTCTCTTGCTTCAAGGAACACCAGTCACTTCCTTATCTTCATTTTTCTGGTGGCGTAAATATTGTGATAATGTTACTTTCAGTTTCACCAAATGCTAGGAAACCCAAGTCGGGTTTCTGGCCTGAACTGGGAAAGAAGTGATTTACTGCTGGTGGAAAGGTATGAATGCAAATGGCAAAGCCAAAAAGAGAAGCCACTGACCCTAGCTCTCCTGCCGCAACAGGGTCCAGACGCGCCGCCACACCCGGGCTACACTGGAGGGCGCAGGGATGTGCACCGAGCCGCACCTCCGGGCTCCTCCACACTCCTCTCGAGCAAGGGACGGACGTTTGTAAGCGACCACGTGTGACCAAGGCGACTCACCTGGAGATGAGTCACTTGCACGCAAGTGTCATCACTTCAAAGACCTGTCACAGCCTGGCCGGCCGGCCTCCCCCACCCGCACGCCTCTTACGCGGGTCTGCGCCTCCGGAGGGGCGGCGACCCCCAGGACTGCAGGGCCGACGCGAGAACCCAGCACACAAGCCACGGCTACGGGGACCAAGAGGTGATTCAGCAGCTGCGCCGCGGCGCGCCCTGGACGGACAGGCGCCCTCGACGGCGACCCGGCCGCGGTGGCGGTGGCGGGCCTTCCTGGTCGGACCGCGCACAGGCCCTGGCCCCGACCCCCTCGGCGGATTACCGCCCTCGCCCGCGACACAGCCGGGGGGTTGAGGGGGGCTCCCAGGGTCCCACCCCGCTCAGGCCCCGGCCCCCGGCCCCACGTCGGCCCCCGGCCCCGACCCGGAGCGCACGGACGGCCGCCCTCGCCCGAGACCCGGCCCGGGGGTGGGGGGGGCTCCCTGGGTCCGACCGCTCAGGCCCCGGCCCCGACCCGAAGCGCACGGACGGCCGCCCTCGCCCGAGACCCGGCCCGGGGGTGGGGGGGGCTCCCTGGGTCCGACCGCTCAGGCCCCGGCCCCACGTCGGCCCCCGGCCCCGACCCGGAGCGCACGGACGGCCGCCCTCGCCCGAGACCCGGCCCGGGGTCGGGGGGGGCTCCCAGGGTCCGACCGCTCAGGCCCCGGCCCCCGGCCCCACGTCGGCCCCCGGCCCCGACCCGGAGCGCACGGACGGCCGCCCTCGCCCGAGACCCGGCCCGGGGTCGGGGGGGGCTCCCAGGGTCCGACCGCTCAGGCCCCGGCCCCACGTCGGCCCCCGGCCCCGACCCGGAGCGCACGGACGGCCGCCCTCGCCCGAGACCCGGCCCGGGGGTGGGGGGACTCCCTGGGTCCGACCGCTCAGGCCCCGGCCCCGATCCCTTCAGCCCTCGGTCAACCCCGACCCTCCCCACCCCCCGGCTGCACAACGCCGCGGCCCCCGGCCGCTCAGCCCTGCCCCCGGTCCGCCGTCGCCATCCCCGGCCACCTTAGGTCCCCGCCTCCGCCCCTCGTGGGTCCCACCCCGTTCAGCCCTACACGAAACCCCGTTCCCCCCTCAGCCCGCCGTCGGCCCTCGCCCCGGCCGTCGCCGACCCTATAGCCGCCCTGGGTCGCCGCTGCAGCCCCTCCTCCGGCGCGCGCACCCCCCCCCCACGCCGCGGCACCCACCGAAGGTGCGGCGCTGCTTGAAGGTCTTCTCAGACGGCATGGCGCGGGCGGCGAAGCGGAGGCGGTGAGACGGAGGATCCCGGCTGCTGCAGGCGGTGGCGGCGGCAGCAGAAGCTCCTCGACTGTGGCGACAGCGATTTCCCTTGTGTCTCTTCAGTCCGCAGCTGCGTCAGGTGACCGGCGCGGCGTCCCGGGGGGCGGGGCCAAGACCGTCTGCCGCCGCCGCCGCCATGGCGGGCGTGGCGGAAGCGGGGCCGCGCGCGTGCGCAGAGGAGACTCCGCGGTGCGCAGGCGCGCGGGTCGGGCCTGACCGGGCGCGGCGGCGGGAGGGTCGGTGCGCCTCCGGTGCCGAACTCCCGCGTGGCCCAGCTCCTCTTGCTGACCCCGCGTCGCTTGTGTGCCGCCTCCGTGTGCCGACGGCCGAGAAAGCTCCGGCCCGAAAATACACTCGTTGCGTGCTCCCGCCGCAGCGCCACGGGTCTGGGGGCTGCCGGTTGCTCGTCCAGAGCCGGTACCTGTCGCTGGTGTGTGTTTAGGGAACTGCGCCCATGTGGCTCCGGGGCGTTGGGGCCCGGCGGCCTCCCGCTCACACCCCTCGGGCTCCCCGCCGCCGGGCATCCTCCCGAGCCTCAGAGTTCTCTGTGAAGGGGCAGTAACATTGGAGGGTGCCAGGTGCTTGGAGAGGAGCCTGCAGCCTGCAGACCGTTCGTTCACCGCACGTCCCCACGTCCTACTGGACGTGCACCTGGGTGGACAGCGCTGCAGTCCTAGGCTGGGCTGCTTTGTAATACCTAATACTTTGAAACATTACTATAGCTCCCGACCTCTTTCCCCTCTGTTTGTGGAAGCCTTTCTTATAGGATCGTTTGATAGAGTGATTGGATTGTGCTGTATACATTATTAGGCAAACATACCAAACATGCTAAAATATATTCCTCAAAGTGGTTTCATGTAGCTGGGATTTCTTTCCTTATAGAGAAGCCAGACATGTTGCAGATCCTTGTATAATTATTCTTCCAGACCAGAACAATGATGGTAGCTGTAGCTCTTCATTCTGCTGTACTAGACAACAGTGCATTGTGCATGTGTCACCTGTCAGAAGGTGTCATACATACGTGTATGTATGTATGCATACATAAACCTATGTATGTGCACACATACAAAGGTGTGCACCTCTTTGTAACCGTTATTTACCGTGAAAAACCTCTGAATCAACAGCACTTAAACATTCTATCTGGTTTCCAAAGTTCCAAAGGAAAGCAAGCTCCAAGTGTACCATCTTGGTTGCTTTGTATTTATTCTGTGAAAATTGGAAAAGAATTTTTTCATTCAGTGCTTGTTATGTACCTACCTTCTGCCAAACAAAATAATCAGGGTTGAAGTCTTAAAAGAGAGTGCGGGGGCACCTGGGTGGTTCAGTCGGTTGGCCAGGGGACTCGATTTTGTTTCAGGTCATGATCTTCTGGTTGTGAGATCCAGTGTCAGACTCCCTAAGCGGGAAGTCTGCTTGAGATTCTCTGATTCTCTCTCCCTCTGCCCCAGCTCCCTCTGCTCCAGCAACCCCTGCTCTTTCTTTCTTTCTCTAAAATATATCAATAAACCTAAAAAAAAAAAAAAGTGTGGACTGCTTGCTGCTTTCTTTTCTGGAGGTTTTTTTTTTTTTGATAATTAAGTATTGATTGGTGAGCTGCGTTCTTGGCTTAATTGCTGTTTGGTAAGAAATGGACTTTATGTTCTCTTGCTGGACAACTGTTCCAAATGCAAGAGAGAAAAAAATCAATTATCTGGCATATGGAGGTTGGGGGAAGGGGAGGAGAGTTTCATATTTCCCTAGTCCCTTAGGCATCCATAAAGCTTTACGGAATTACCCCAGGCCTTGGGTTCACAGCCACAGAGGAATAGGCTTCAAGGGCTGTGCTAGTGATGGGACAGGGTCACTGTGATTTTCAAGTACTGAAGTCCACATTAACAGTGACTGCCAAAATCTTCCCCTAACCTTGAATTCCTACTTGCATCTAAAACCACATCTCCCTATGTGTTTCTCAGGAAATCATCCAAGGCTGTGGGCATGTAAAGGTGTCTCATAAGGATAATCTCCATGTAAGAACACCATATTCATAATATATAAATTATAACTTATATTAACATACAGATAAAGAAGTAACTTAGAAAAATTTCACGTGCCCTCAGATGGCAGTTTAATAGAAGTCTGAGGTAGTGAACAATTTTCAGAGTGGCAAATTAATATTATTCATGAATTATTTTAAGCTAGTTAATATAAGCATAGTATGATTTATTTTTAAGTGAATAACAAATACTACTGTTCCTTAAAATAACCCATATAAAGTAGAAAAGCAAGAACACATCTTTCAAATTTATTAAATGTTTTCTCCAAGAATCTCATGGTGCCTTTAAACTATCAAACTATTACTCTAGAAAGCCAGATGGTGTTTTAAATAACTCGACCCTCTTCCCTTTTCCATAATATGAAATGACCATAATTGTGAAGAAAATAAGGTAACCACTAAAAATTGAACACGATGCCTCCAGCATTAGTGACGCAACATGGTTGTAAATCATACTGTCTAGCTATTTCTAAGAATCTGTTAAATGAGGCCTGAAACATTAACCCGCAGTGCAGGACGTATTCTTTTTGCCACACACAACAGGGAGGACAAGTCAAACCAGGAAGTTGTTCAGGTCCCCAGGCCTGCCTGGCCTGTCCCACCTCTCGTCTTTCTGATTGGAAGAGACATTCCAGCCCCGAGGATGTCTGGGCAACTATTGGCTTGCTGTCCTATCATTCCTGTGTCATCTCGTTGCTCTTTAGAACAGGTAAACAAACAAGTATTGCTCAAGAGCGGCCACAGGAGCTATTCTCAGAAAGGATTTAGTCAGGAGGATTTGAAGTTGACCCTCAGTAGGTTGCAGTGCTGAGGAGTGTCTTCGCTTGCTCCTCGGAAAGTGCTATTGGCAGCTGGGAGTGGCATTGTTTTTCAGCGCTCCCTCTCGCCATGAGGCTGTGTCTGATGGACAACTTCAGAAATCTGCAAGCGAGCGCTCGCAGGAAAGCCATCACAGATCACTCACGTAATCTAACATCATTTCTGAAATGAGCATGAGCTGCTATTTCAGTGTTCCACAGGTGTTTTGGTTCGTTTAATTCTAAGCAAATTCTCAAGGATTGCTTTTTTTTCCTTTTTCTTTTTTTTTTTTTTTTTTTTTTTGCCCATATATGGGACTGTTAAGGGAGGCATCTCTTGAGAGTCTATGGGCCCTCTTGTTTGGCCTTTGAATATTTTTCTTTCTTTCCATTACCTTGGCTGTTTCTTCTGAGCATTGGGTAAGATGCCACTTTTCACATCCGGACTGTGAGAACCAGAATGGGTAACGTTAACAGTTTACTCAGGTCCAAGAAATACTAGTTTCTGGGACTTCTGGGGAACCAACATAAAAATATCCTGCCCTATAATTTGCTTATCTCCTTAGATGTTATCAATTCTCCATAACAAAGAGTTCATTATTATAGTCCCATCTAGCATTAAAACAAATGATCTCTTTTATTGACCATATCCTCCTTAGTGTTCTTTGTATGGGATACATTATATATAACGGACTATAAAAGTGTTCAGGACACACAAAGCTTTCAGGATTCACTGTGTAATAATTATCTGCTACCTGAGACCTTTCCCCTTGGGTCCCTTCCTGACAACAGGGGTTACCCACGCTCCCACAGGTATGTTTCTTTCTATTCTGGTTAGCACTAATTCAATCCTTCCACATCCTGGGGTGGGTTATTTTACACAGCCTTCTGTTATTCCTGCCCTCAAGGATATACAGATATAGATAGGTCTTCCTAACTGCTGGATACTTGCATAATCCAAACTATAAACAGAATAGTTTAACCATTTTGGGAAGTCTGGGTGGTGGTTAAGCACCTGCCTTCAGCTCAGGTTGTGATCCTGATCCCAGGGTCCTGGGGTCAAGCCCTGAGTCCAGCTCCCTGCTTGCCTGGGGAGCCTGCTTCTCCTTCTCCCTCTGCCCCTCCCCTTACTTGTGCTCTCTCTCTCGCTCTCTCTCTCTCTCTCCCTCTCATGAATAAATAGAAACTTAAAAAAAGAAAAGAATAGTTTAACCATTCTTCTGACAAAAATTTAACCAAATTATTTTGTACATGAATACAAGTCTAAGCTCCTCTGGGAGAAAATTGCCTACTGGGGGTAGACCGATTTAGAAACAAAACAAAACAAAACAAAAATGTAACAGAGGCAAGGATTGTACTTTAGAACCTATGGATCCATGCAGAACATAGCACATAGGCTAGTTGGGCATTCTGCAAAAATTTATCACATTAGTTCAGGCAATTTTGCTTGCTGAAATACTTCCCAGCTTGGATTACAATGCTAATCCACCAGGCTTCTCTAAATCTGTTTGGTTCATGTTTCTCACTTTTTAGTCTTTTAGCCAGTTTTTTTTTTTTTCATTCAACATTGAGTCAGTAAACACTCATTGACTGCATGATGTGTGTTAGCATATCTGTCACATGACAAGAGATACATCTAGGGAGATTGGTACAAAGGCAGCAAGTGTTAATAAAACAATGTGATGGTGCTGTGAAAAGGGAAACATCCTTCCTTGGAGATGCTATTTGGGGACAAGGAGGAAGGGGTTGGCTCTTTAATGGCACAGAGTGAGGAGATGGGTCTTCCTGGCAGAGGAGACCACTTGAGCAAAATCAGAGATGTGACTAGGCTGATGGATGACCTTTGGATTATCAGGTGGCTCCTCTGGAGAGATGGCCAGGAGGCTACACTGGGCAATTATGTGTGATGTGATAAGGAGTCAGTGGGGCTATTAAATAACTTTAAATAGGTGAGTGCCACAATGAGTCTGATTTTGCTTAGGTGTTACTATCTGCAGGAGAGTTGTGAAACCAGCATGGAGGCTGGACTGAAAAGCTGGCTAGGGGCAGCGAGGTCAGTTAGCTGTTGTTTTCCAATTGTGTGGACCTAAGTGGGTCAAGATTTAATTTAGGACATACCGTTTTGTTAGAAGATTCGCTTCCCGCATTACCGGATTCCCTCTCTCCCGCCTTGAGACCTCCCTACAGAGGCGGTGGTGAATAGTGAAGAATTTGTGGGAACTGGCAGGGTCATTAAGCAGGGTCATTAATTTCCTATCTGATTAGCAAGATCACCCTTGCCCAGAAACACTGAGCCGGCCAGGGCATTCTAGGCTTCCCTTTAGACTCTGGGCAATTCCTCCAGCGCTTCAGGACTGTGTCCTAGAGCGGTTCCTGTAACCACGCCCACAGCCAGGGGCCTGCCTCTCTGGAAACAACTAATAACTAGTTTCTTGTTGTTGTGAGTTATTTAAGGTAAGCCACGGTCACGAGGTGGCTTTACACAGTTCTCCAGTTGGGCCCCACCTTCTAGAACACACGTGCCCCGGGACACAGTAAACAAGGTAACGAGGGCAGAACCACAACACTAGTATGGACGAGGAGGTGGGAGCTGGTGTTTTGATCCGTCAGCTGGCATGCTTTTCCCTTTCATTGCAGTAAGGGTGGAACTGAGTGAATGTCAGATTTTAGATAAAAGAAAGGGGTCTGATATGCATACGTCAGGGTTCCATTTGGCTTCCGTGGTTCGGAATGCTAGAGAAGTTTGCATCGCTAACTTCTAGGCCCTAATCACGCCTTACGTGGTCCTGGGCGCCATCCTGGGGTAGTCCTTGGAGCCGTGGTGGTAGTATTGGGACATTCTCCGGAGGGGTGTTGGGGATTCTGGGGAGGGACTTTGGGGAGGGGGCTCCTTGGGACTGTTCTGGGAGGGAACCTCCAGGGGGTCCTCTGGGGGGGGTCCTCTGGCCGTCCTGGGGGTGTGAAGGAGGGGAGTACTTCCTGTGGGACCCTCGGGCCGTCCTGGGGGCGGTTCTCGGGGGACAACCTCCGGGGCTCCTCGGGCCGTCCTGGCAGCGGCGGTCACCCCGGCCGGCGTCCCACGGCGCGGCGACCTCGGTTAGCGCAGTGGGGAGGGCGTCAGTCCATACTCTGGAGGGGGAGAATTGGTCCCTTGCGCACGTCCACGGTCGGGAAGGGGCTGCCGTCGTGCGATTTTAAGCAGCATTCTTTTCCCGTGCTCCGTCCAGGCGCGGGACCCCGGGCCTGAGACCCGAAGGCGTCAGGTGGTGGCTGGGCCGCGGGAAGCCCACGGGCTCACCCCGCGGCGGGCCGGTCCTGGTCCCTCGTGGTGGGCGGGGCCGAGCGGCGCGGGGGCGTGGCCTGAGGCGACCAGGCGGGCCCGGCGCTCCCTGCCCGGCTCCCGGGGGCGGGGCTCGGCTCTCCGGCGGCGCGTGCGCATGGGCGGCGGCGGCGCGGCGGCCGTCCCTCGCGCCGGCATGGCGGTGTGCGCTCGGCTCTGCGGTGTGGGCCCGTCGCGGGGATGCCGGCGCCGCCAGCAGCGCCGGGGCCCGGCCGAGACTGCGGCGGCCGACAGCGAGCCGGACACGGACCCGGAGGAGGAGCGCATCGAGGCGGGCGCGGCGGCTCTGTCCGGGGCGCTGGGCGGCCGGGGCGCGGGCCCCCAGTCGCCCCCGCGCTGCTCGCTGCTGGAGCTGCCGCCGGAGCTCCTGGTGGAAATCTTCGCCTCGCTACCCGGCACCGACCTGCCCAGCCTGGCCCAGGTCTGCACCAAGTTCCGGCGCATCCTGCACACCGACACCATCTGGAGGCGGCGCTGCCGGGAGGGTGAGCGCGCAGGGGCGGGGGTCCGGGCGGGCGGGGGTGCCCCAGGGCTCCGGACGGGGCCCGGCCTCAGATCGGGGGCCTCAGGGGGACGGTCCCGGCCGGGCGGGCGGCGGTGATTCCGGGGGCCTCTCCCACAAGTCCGGGGCGCGGGGTCTGGGAGAGCTGGCGTCCCGGCTGCGCCGCGGAGTCGCGCGCTCTACCAGCTCTGGGGGAGCTCTGAGAGGGGTGGGGGTTCCCCAGCCGCGGAGACTGGGCTGTGACTGCCCTGGGGCTGGGGCTGGGTTGAGGCCGGGGAGTGAGCTGACGCATGTGGGCATCCTCGTCTGTCCCCAGGCTTCGGGAGGCGGAGGTGAGAAGAGCGGAACGGTTAGGGAAGTGGAATGGTTAGGGAGCCCAGGATTGTGGAGGGTCTCCTGAGGGGCGGGTCTGTGGAAGGGCAGGTGGAGCCGGGCACTGCCGGAGAGGGTTGAGTTCCCTGTCAGGGATGCTAATGGCAGTAGTGAGGGCGGTGAATAGTTTTGTAACAAATCGCAGGAGGAAAGGTTTACTTAATCCAGAGTTCGAGGCTCTCTGCGTTTAAACGTTGATAGATGCCAGGTGTTCCATGAAGTCTCCTATTTTGGTAAAAAGAATAGCTGGGAAACAAATCCAAACAATGCAGAACAGCCGCAGGAGGAAAGTAAAAACCATCAGAGACCCCTGCAATCAAAGATAACCCACTCTTAAAATTTTGGAACACGTCTCCATATGCACATGTAGAGTCCTGTACACATTTTTACTTAAACGGGATCATACCATATATATTCTTCCCCAGACAGTTTAGTATGAAAAAGCTTTGTGGGATTCCACTGCGTACATCTGCCACCAGACCAGTTAGGCCCTTACCGACTGACTTTTGAGTTTGCGGTTTTTTCTTGTCACCAACAATGCTGTCAAGGCTGCTTTTGTGCAGTTTTGTAGAAATTTGTGCTGTTTACTTGTGCTTTCTAGGACTTCTGAGATTGTCTTCTAAGGGTGCACTTCCTCTCAGAGCAGGGTTGTTGGTAATAGGGTATGCACACTGATGGTGTAGATGCCCATTGCCCAGCTGTTGGAAATTGCATCCCCAGAGAGGGTGCATGAGAAGGCCTCTTTCCTCAGATGCTCCCCAAAAAGGGCATCAGTCATCTTATCTCTGCAGTGAAGCTCAATGGTCAAGAGTCCGGAGTTTTAGTCAGCAGGCCAGGCTAAGTTTATGTGCTTTGAGATCTTGGACATGCTTCACCTTCCCAAGTATTTTGGGGAAGTGCTGCTCCTGTAGGGTCACTTTGGGGGTTAAATAAGATCATGCACATGAAGCTCTCACCCCCTAAATGGTATTGTTCTATTGTGAGGCTTTTTGGCCATTTTATTTCATCTCTTGTGATTCCTTATTTGTGCATTTTTGTTTATGTCTCTTAAAGCATCTGTTTTTGTCTTACAAATTTGTGAGACCTCTTTGAATGTTAGCAGTATTAACCTTTTGTCATATATGTGGCAAGTGCATTTCTTTTGACATTTTAAAATAGAGATAAAGAAAGTTCCAGGTTCTCTGTGAACTCTACCTTTTCATTTGTTTTGTTTTGCTTTTTGTATACCTGTAAGACCCAGATTCGTCACAGGTGTTCCATTGTGCTTTGAGAAGTTTCTCCATCGGTCAGCCGGACCTGTGTGGTGGTTTCTGGTGGGTTTGTCTCTGGGGAACTGGAACTCATCTAGTTCAACTGTAGAAACAGAGTAAGGACATTTATGTAATCAGAAAAACTCCATTTATGTAATAAAAAAAACCTCGAAGGTATGGTATGGATTAAAACTCACTGGGGTTAGAGTTCAGGGTGAATTCTTAGAGTTGCTGATGGAAGTGCAGGAAGCCCTGATGAAGATGTAGAAGGAAGTTGGGGACGGACGGACGCAGGACTGCAGTCCTTGCCTGCTGGGGCACTTCTCAGTTTCACTTTCCTGGGGCAAGAGACAATGTGACATTAGAAGCAAGGCATCTTGTCCACCAAGGCAGGCAGACATGATAGGAAAGAAGTTAAAAAAAAGAAAGACAAAAATGGTAAAGCAGGCATTTTCCTAGTCACCCCCAATAAATAACTGCTAATTCTTTTGTTATGTTTGCTTTTGATTCCTTTACCTTTTTAAATTTTTAATGTTTAGGTTTTTTATGTTTTTAAATATTTGTATGAGAGAGAGAGAGAGAGCATGAGCAGGGGTAGAGGCAGAGGGAGAAGCAGACAGCCACTGAGTGAGGAGCCTCATGTGGGGCTCCATCCCAGGACCCCAAGATCATGACCTGAGCCAAAGGCAGACGCTTAACTGACTGAGCCACCCGGGCACCCCTCTACCTTTTTTAAAGGAAAGCGTCTCAGCTGATACTCACTTCTGATCAGCACTGTCCTTCTTATTCTAAGAAGCAGCCTCTGTCGTGGGTTTAATTTACTTGTGTATACATATGCTCGTGTGTGTCCCCAAATAAAACATTTTGTGATGGTTTAATTTTTAGAAATATATCATACTGTAAGTCTTGTGCATCTGCTTTTTCCCCTTTTGAACTTGTGTTTTTAAGTTCTATCTGTGTGAATACATTTAAGTCTGGTTCAGTCTTTTTAAATGCTGTGTGGTGGTTCATAATTTGAAGAGACCATGCTTTGTTCCTTCTCTTATTTATGTATTTGGTTATATACAGTGTACAGTGAACAATCTCCATGTCTGTTGAATGCAGATATAGAACACATGCAGAAGTAGTGCTGCTGGGGTGGGGTGCGGTGGGCCGTGAGCCCTGCAGTTTCACTCGGTACTGCCCAGTTACTACGGCCGTGAATTTTAGCTGCTTAACTTCCTGACACCAAAGCATGAGCAGGTAAGTCACAAAAGGTGACATGCAGATGTTCAGTGTGCACCGTCTCACCACAAAGCAGTTGTCATTTCTGGCCCGGCTGCTCCGAGTTACCCCATTTAATCCAGTATCTGCCAAATTCTCTCTACTCTGAATGATTCACCTTTAATTATTTTAATTTGCATGCGTTCGATAACTGGTGAGGATGCATACTTGGAAAATTACATTATTGGTGGTTTGGATTTTTCTTATTTGCTTATCCTTACTCCTTGCCAACTTTCTACCCTATTTTTTTTTTTCTTACTGATTTGTGGATTTTATTTATTTAGTCTGGATAGATTTCTGTTTAATACATTTCAAGACATTTCTTTTTTTTTTTTTAAGGTTTTATTTATTTATTTGACAGAGAGAGACACAGCGAGAGAGGGAACACAAGCAGGGGGAGTGGGAGAGGGAGAAGCAGGCTTCCTGCAGAGCAGAGAGCCCGATGTGGGGCTCGATCCCAGAACCCTGGGATCATGACCTGAGCTGAAGGCAGACGCTTAATGACTGAGCCACCCAGGCGCCCAAGACATTTCTTTAATAGTCTATAGTGATATGCTATTTAACTTCATTTATAATGACTTTTGTGAAAGTTACAGTGTTAATTGAACCTAGGTATTTTGGGCATAAGTAATGATTTTCATCTGAAGGTCAGGAAGATGGTCGCTGGGTCTTCAGTTTCACTAGTTCGTTCTGGTAGCTTTAATTTCTAGCTTATCTATGTCAAACATTGGATGGCTGGTAATCCCATATGGTGTTCATAGATGTCTCAGAGTTAGTCTCATTATATATCTAAGAACAGTCAGGTATGGGATGGGTCTGATCTGAGTTCTCTTAGCTCTTAAAGTTCATCTTTCCTGAACTAGACATTTGGTTAAGGTGAGTGTTGATACTGCCAAAGCCCCAAGTCCATTTAGGTAAAAACCAAAGCCCTCCCAGCCTTGGTGGGCAGGAGGCCGGATCTCAGGCTGGTTGAGGAGGTGAGTTGTCTTAGCCCCTCAAGTGTCCTGGAATGGAACCTCTGGGTCTGGTCCAGCCCTGATGGTTGTAATGGTGGCTCCATTTTTTAGTGTCTTGGGAGGTTGAGTGAGACTAATAAGTGAATTTGCATGTTTATATGTTTGCTTTCTGTCTGTTGATGATTGAATTTTCCAGAACAGAAAACAAGCCACAAAAATGGGAGTCAGAAAGAGAATAGCACACACCTGTGTTTTATTCCTTCAAAGAATTTGGGGCCATGATTGACTTTCAGGGGGCAGACAATGCATGTGTGCTTAAGAGCCCTTCCTAAAATGATAGGATGAGTTTGTGGGGGTAGGGGGTAGCGCTAGAAACTTAAAAACGAGGTAGCTATATTTATAATGTTTGGTGAGAAGCTCACAATTTCCAGTGTCCTAACAATAAATCGGTTATTTTTATAGAACTTTGGTCTTTCTAGCCTGCTGCATACTGGAGCTGTTGGGTTAAATATTTTCTAGTGGTATTTCTCTAGGCAGGTGGGAGAAGGTTGCTAGTGAGAAGCCAGGTCTGTGCTCCTGATTTTGGGGCAAGCACAAAACAACTAGGTGATATTTATCCTTTTACAGGAAACAAACCGAACCAAGCCCAGCTCCCAGGGCAGGCGCAGGCCAGGGTGAGGGTAAACACTTTTTTTGATGCATCACTCCTTTGGCTGTGGGCCTCCTGCAGTTACTTGCGTGTGGGGCTATAAATAAGTCATCATTTCTCAAGACTTCTGAGGGTAGAAGCCAAGTGCGTTATTTTGCCTTTGACCCTGACAAGGCTTTTCTTCGTTAATACTTAACCATTTACTCGGTGAATTTTTAAGTGTACATTCAGACTGTAGTTCTAAATCAAAATATTCAAATAATAACAAAAGAAAATTAGAAACAAAGGAAATGCTCATACATGTATTTTCCCTTTCCACACTGAGCTTTAAATACTCAGACACAAAGATTTCATATTATTCAGCTCAGTACCTGTCGGTGTCTGGTTTTGAATTTATAATATATAATTTGCCCATTTCTTCCCTTGATGGTATTTTTTTTTGACACATAGAATGATATTTGTATAATATTTTGATTTTTTTAAGTCTAAAACGGGTTTAAATTCCATCATAATTAGGAATAATCCTTTTCCAATAATGTATGATTTTTATGACAGAAATGGGGAATTAAAAACCAGTATTTAATTCTGTTTTTGCAAGCAGAAGAAAATGCTGTGCAAAAAATGAGAAATGTGGCTTTTGTTAAATACGACTAAAATTGGAGGGTTGTCTTGGGAAGAGGTGAATTGGGCAAGTTGTTCGTTTTAAGGTTGGCTTCAGGGATTTTTATGATTCTGGTAAAGCAGATCCTTGCTGAGCCCACTGGTTTTGATGGTAGGATGGGCATGTTGGCAGGTAGATAGATAAACTGTTCAGGTGGTAACACGTCTTAACCACGAGAAGGGGAAACCAGCCCTCCTCCTGGACATGCAGCAGGATCTCAGAACTTGGAGGAAAACTGTATCTTTTTCTTCTGCTTTGCCACTTGAAGGGACTGCAGTTCTCTCTCTTTTTTCAAGTTGAATCTCCTGTGCTGCCTTATGGAGAAACCTTCCTTTCCCTCAGCAAAGCAGGAAAGGGAAAAGGGCAGTGGTGCCTCGTAGGGGAGCATTTTTCAGACTTCCCTTATTTCAACCTTAAAAAAGTAAGCTAGAAAGTGAACCTGGTACCCAGAGAGCATCGAGTAAAGATTTCCCCCTGGCCATATTTAATTGGACAGACAATGGTACCTCGCCAAAAAGAATTGATCGGTTGTTAGAGGACCAGGCACTGCCATTGGCACTGTTTTCCTGTGTTTATAAAGTGATTACGTAATGAACTTGAGGCTCTGGGTTTGTCTTTCTGGCTGGAAAGGGCATGCAAACACAAGGGTGTCTTTGCGTCTTTGCAGAGGAACAGGTCTCCTCTCGAAAACGAAGGCCCTTTCCCGAGATGGGCAGGGTTTGGAACACATGAGTCAGCATCCTTTGCCACCGATACCATCGCTGTCCACCCGGTGGCGATGGAGAGGCTGGTTAACCCGAGCCGGCCGGGCCTGCTGTGGGGTATTATTGGAGGAGCCGGGAAGTGTCGGAAATACTAGACAACGTCCAGGGCGAGATGATGGCAGAGTCAGGCTCACAGGCTTCTGTCCTGGTCTCCTACATGGGCGGCGGGACAGTGGGACACTCAGGAAGGGTGGGCATCTCAGGGTGACAGATGGGCCTTAGCGGGAATGGGTTTCCCTTGGCCTGCAAGTGCCTGTCATGGGAGCTGGACTGGGGTCAGAGTCCTCTTGCTGGAAGAGTGCGCTTCTCACGGTGTCCATTGGCATGGAGACTGTTTCTCTTCACGTGGCCCGAATTTGTTGAGAACAAGTCACATTAATCTTGTAGGTGGTTTCAGCCATCCTGGGGAACTGTTAAGCCTCCCAAATAGTCCAGGTATTTAGTAGGAGACACCTGTGGGCTGTGTCCAGGTTCTGAGTTATACATTCTTCCATCCTAAGATGATAATGGCCGCCTCCATTCTTCCATCCTAAGATGAGGTGGCTGCAGAGTGTTTTTCCAGATTTGCTACATTATTTAAAAAAAAAAAAGGCATTTCGTGCAGTCAGGAATAGCTAAGTAGAGCAGTGTGCTGGAGAAGCCTGGGAGTTTAAGTCAGTGCTCTGTTGTTGGAGGGCATTCTTGGGTTTTGGCACCCAGTGGCTGTGCCGGGAAGCCTGGGGACTGGTTGCCTGACCCCTCCATCCTGCCTGGTGGAGGACCCCTCCCCCACCCACCCCCACCCCTGCCTTTGGCTTCTTTTTTAGCCTCAGAAGTAAAAGTGTGAACCCTTTTTTTATTAAGGAGTATAATTATCCCCTAATTTAGTGCAAACAAAAAATCTTTCTGGTCAAACTGCCTTTTAGTTTTATTTAGAGAACTGTGTGTGTGCACAACAGGTAGGAAAGAAGCCTCTGGCACACTCCAGCCCTTCTTCTCTCTGGCTCCCTCCTGCTTGCCTGGTACCACGTCTGGGTCACACTCTCCTTTCCTCCTGACTCTGACTTACCTAGTGGTACAGTGGCCTCCTTGGACCCCCCCACCTGCACTTCCAGGTACGTCTCTGCTGGCGCCCCCACAAGTTAATAGTCTGCGCTGGAGCCTCTCTCCATACCTAAAACTCTTGTAGACTCCCTTCTCTGCCACCTAACTGCCTTCAGGGCTGGGAGAGAACCTCCCTTTCCAGATGGATCTTGTCTGCCCCCATGTCTGCCCCCAGACGCGCTGCAGGTGGCGTCTTAGTGGCGTGCCTGTCCATCCTGGCAGAGCTCCCTCCTCAGTGGCATTGACTGGGAGAATGAGACGAGGTCCCCGCTGTGGCAGCCTCCTGGTATCGACACAGTGCCCTGAAGAATGGCGCTCACTTTCTTTGTCACATTCTGCTCTGACGTGTGTACACATCTCAGCCCTGACTGCCACGGCTACCATGTCCCTGAATCTCCACCTTCTCCTCCGGGGAAGGGGCCTCGAGAAGCAGAGCTGTGTCTCCTGGGTTCTCCTGCAGCGTGGGCGGGGGGTGGGGTGGGGAGAGAAAATCTCTAACCTCCTACTCTAGAGACTGACCAGAGTTAGTGCATGTTCAGAAATGTGCTGTGGGGACAGGGCGTTTTTGGTAAAGCCCATAGTGCAACCCTGAGCCCGTCGCACAGGAAAGAGTGTAGAGTGCTTGGCAGCCCTGGGCAGTTAGGTCACAGGAGGCTGCCGCTTACGTGTTGACTTGACTCTGCCAAAGTACTAGGCTGTTCTTCCCTCCTGGCAAAACATTTTTCAAATAGCTTTTTGGAAATTTTCCGATTGGAGTATTTGAAGTGGCAATTTAATTTTTTTATTATGGTAACATATACATACAACAAAAATTGCCATTTGGACTATTTTTAATTGTGCAGCTCTGTGGCGTTCAGTAGTTCAGTACATTCACGTTGTTGTGCAAATCCCCCGCCCCTGGCCGCCTCCAGCCGTTGTTCATCTTTCGCACCTGCAGCTCTGTCCCCTTACACACCAGCCGCCCTCCCTCCATCCAGCAGCCACCCTCCTGTCTGTCTCTGGGAGTCTGACTATCCAGGTACCTCATGGAAGTGCAATCATACAGTATATTTGTTTTTTTGGGGACTGGCTTATTTCCCTGAGCATGATGTCTCCAAGGATCATCCATACTGCAGCAGGTGACAGTTTACTTCCTTTTGAAGGCTGAATACCATTCCAGCGAGTGGAGGGACCATGTGGTGTTGATGCGCTCATCTGCCCGCGGACACTTGGGTTGCTTCCATCTCTTGGGTATTGTGAGGAGTGTGCTGCAGTGAGCCCGGGTGGAGAAGGATCTGAGCCCTCGCTTTCGGTGCTTTGGGGGCTACACCCAGAAGCAGAATGACAGCTGGGTCATAGGGTGATTCTGTGTCCCCATATACTGGTCTCCACAGCATGACCATTTCATATCATAAATTCCCTCAAGTCCATGTTTCTCCCTTCCCAGCTTTTTGTTTTGTTTTTGCTATCTTTGGAGTAAATACTTTCAAAAAAGAATTGCTTAAGCTCCTTTATTTAATAGATTAGCAAGGACATTTTTTTTTTTTGAAGTTTTTATTACTTGATCTCTACATGGGGCCTGAACTCATGACCCTGAGATCAGGAGTCACATGCTCCCCCACATGAGCCAGCCGGTCGCCCCATCAAGGAAATTCTTTGAATCGACAGCCTGTACCACCAAATCCAGTGTTGGATTGAGAAGCATCTGTAGGCAGCATGGGTGGTGTGCTCGCTTGCTTGCAGTCAGCAGGGGCAGGACCTGTGCCAAAGGGTGGAGTTCACACTTGGTGGTTTTTCTGGAAGGAAGGATACACGGTGCTTGTGAGTACACAGGCCTTCAAGCTATTTTAAGGGCAGTTTCCCTTGATGACTTACGGAACGTTTGTAGAACAATCAGAGGATGTCGCATTGTTCTTAGCTCCTCTTTTAAAAAAGATTTTCCCATCAGGTGGAAAATACCAGACAATTCTTGTAGGAATGGTTGGGTCAGAATGACATTATTCTGCTTTGGTGGATTTATTATGACCTTCTGGGAACATTAAGAAAAACCCACCAAGGATTGCTCTGTTTATTAGCACTACATTCTAATTTTGCTTTTCTCCTGATTGTTCATAGTGTTTTTGTGGATGCTTTATCTGCTTGTGCAACTTCATACCCTGTGCCATATGCACAATACCATTTCTTGACACAATATGCAGAAATTTATTTATTTGAGAGAGAGAAAGAATGAGAGAGATCACGAACAGTGGGGAGGGGCAGACGGAGAGGGAGAAGCAGACTCCCCACTGAGCAGGGAGCCGGATGTGGGACTCGATCCTAGGACCCCGGGATCATGACCTGAGCCGAAGGCAGACGCTTCACCAACTGAGCCACCCAGGCACCCAATGTGCAGAAATTTATGATGAGGTGGCTATCCTGGCTAAAACCCTTGGAGCCGTTCAGAAGCATTGTTTCTGTCAGGTTGGAGTGTGCGTTGGACTCTAATTCAAAAATCATAAGCCAGGTCACCAACCTTCACAGCCTGGGCCCAGAGAAACGCCTAAGCAGCAATGCCAATGCCTCACAAAGGCCTGGCTGTGGACCTCAGGGGCTGTCAGCCACAGGAACATACCTGAATGCATTTTCAGGGCTGTGCCCCAAGTCTAACCATTGGCACCGAGAGTCACAGTGTCTTGCCCGCAGCACTACACACATTACAAAAGAGAAGACCCCTGCCCCCTGCAGTCACCCCACTTTGTCTCCGAGGCAGTAAGAGACTCGTCCTTGTCTGTTATTGTAAGCACCAGTAGCATGCTGGAACCGAGAAATGTGAAACGAGAAACGGAGCTGTCCTTTCAAAACCACCCAGGAAACAAACCGACACACCAATCCTGTTAACGCTGTAACAATTTTGAAGTGCATTGTTTGCACAGGAGAAAGCCAAAGTGTGTGTACGGAGAGCCAAAGTAGTGATCACTGACAGGGTTTTCAGGAGGAGCCCCTTGGCCATCATGGGCATCACGGAGCCAGCAGGAGATGGTGAAGAGAGTTTTATATAGCGTTTATATTGAGAGTGGGGTAGACTGGTTGTTCCAGTGTGTTCTGCCCATCAGGGCGAGGGTGGCCCATTCAGCTGGTTCACGGGGAGAGCAGGGGTTTGGATAAGCTGTGATCTGAGATGCTGGGGACCCCGTTGCATGTGGGTGTTGCTATGTCCCTGCCCTAGATGCATGGACAGCATATTTCATCTGTCTGTCCTCATAGGCTCCTAAGACTTGAATTATCCTCCAGAATGGAGTCCACATTCTTCTTGGCAGCAGGATAAAACATATGCTTTTTATTTTTTTGCCTGATAGTGAGCAAGGCCGTGACTTACATCTTAGGAGTCTTTAACTTCACGTCTGTTCATCAGCAGAGGAGGTAGGGAAAAGCAGGGTTCCCCTGGGCAGGCCCCATCGGGAGGGACATTGCCGAGTAGCTGCCTTGCCCTAAATACCTTCTCCCCTCTGTGCATCTGGAGCTTTGCTTTGTGTACTGTTGGAATCCTATCAGTTCGTAGAAGCGTTTGGGCTGATATCATCCATTCTTTTGAAAAGACCGGACCAGACCTTGGGAGGATTTAGGCACCATCAGGAGTGACATGATGAGCGGACGGCACTTGGCCAGTACTGGCCACACTGCATGAATCCACGTTTTAGACAGACCGCTGAGCTGCCAACCTTGCCCAGCCTTGGCGTCCCTTCCTGTGATGGGGGCATAGTGCTGGTCACAGAGGTGGCTGTCTGTGATGCCCCAGCTGATTGACTGCACCCGGGATGACACAGAGAGTCCTGGTGGGGACTCTGTGTGGACGTGGGCAGCGGGGGTGCTGAGCACGCTTCTTCCTGCCTGGGCTCTGCTCACCACTGTGAGGCGCCCCATCCAGGCTTCGGCTCTGGGTCCTGCACCACCAGCTCCGCTCTTCTGTGCAGGCCCCGGGCCTCTCTGTGCGTGTTTTCTCTTCCATGAAATAGATGAGACAGTAGCAGCTCTCTCAGGCCTGCCAGCAGGGCTGAATACAGTGGTGCCCGGCCCGCACACAGGTACCAGGTACTAGGCAGGCTCTTGCCTCCCAGCAGTTCTGGATTCGTGGTGATTAGTTCCGTGCGGTGCTTTCCTTGCACAGCCTTGCCCGGACCTGACCTGAAAGACCCAAGGTTTCAGCTGGGAAGCTGGGGTGGGTGACTTGGAAACGTGGGGTGACAGGGAGGAGGAAGCAGGAGGGTGCCGTCAGCCAGGCGAGGACGGGGAGCAGGGAGGGCATCCAGGGTCTCCATCGCTGGCTGGGGTCTGGGGGCCTGGTGCCAAAGGGATGTGGCACAGCTCCTCCTTCCAGGCCCTCGTCCAGGCTCTCACTGGCGTCTCCCCTCATGGGCCGTGGCTTTGTTTAATAGAACTGGTGGTATGGTGAGCCACAGTGCGGGTTCAGGGGGTCTTCGTGGGACCCTGACACCAAGGACGATCTCATTTCCATGGGAACGTGCTGTTTCCAGGCCACTGGGGATTGTCTAATTTGGGGTTTGTGCAATTAGGCTTCTAGAGTTTAGCAGGATAGATAGCGCGGATTGTTGCTTTGTCAAGTGTGGTCTAAGCAGAATAATGGCTTCACCGGTGAGTGCGGGTGCTGACCAAGTGTGGAACAGCGAGGGTCGGACTCTGCCTTGGAAGACAAGGTCAAGGCTTTGGCACACACTTTCCTTCCCTGCGCTCAGTCTGTTTCTGCGACCTTGTGACTTCTTGACTGTGATCTCCAGCAAATGTTTCTTGTTGCAGAGTATGGCGTTTGCGAGAACCTGCGGAAGCTGGACATCACGGGCGTGTCTTGTAGAGACGTCTATGCCAAGCGTAAGTGAACCTGTTGCCGCCCACGGTCCCCTTCGTTCCAGATGCAGATGCAGAGTGAGCACCCTTGATAGCAGTGCGAAGAGTGTGACCCACAGCCCACAGTCCCCTCTCGGACACCCTCTGAGAGTCGTAGCTGGTGCTCCACGGACGGTGCTGGGAGTGGCGACCCTGACCTGGGTGGTCTTTTCTCCATCTTTGGGGGTGTCATCCTTATTTTTCAGCCTGTCACAGATAATGGTGTCTTCCATTAGGCGTGGAGAACCCCTAGATCTGAGAAACGTGGCTGCGCTGGGAACAACCCTGGGCTGCTTCCAGAGGTGTCCCTTTCCCTGGATCTGGGCCCACAGCCCAAGGGGCACGTGGACAGCAGCTTCACTGGGAAGTGTGGCCGCTCCCCGGGCTTCCTAGGCATCCTGCCGGCAGCCCCACATCAGGCTCCCCCTTCTGGGGCTCCGTCTACCCCGTAGTGTCACGTTCCCGTGTTGAGCCCCCCAGCCCCCATTTCCTGTTCTCCCCTCCTTTGCTTTCCAGAGTCACCAGTGACACGCCCTGTCTGAGTGCTCCGAGTCCCCCCAGCCCCAGATGTCTTTCCTCGGTGCCCCTTAGCGTGAGGCTGTGAAGATCTCTGTTCACACTGACACCAGCCAGGAGCTGTGGGCCAGCACCGACCCACAGGGAGCAGCCCGTGGGTTCACCCCTGGGTGGCCGTCTCGTGCAGTATTAGCGCCCCAGGGCTGGGATCAAAGACCAGAGTAAGAGACGACGGTGACCAGTTCTCTCTGGCCTAAAGTTGACTGCTCACTGCTTTTAAAAGGACCTTAAGCGGACGCCTGGGGGGCTCAGTCGGTTAAGCGTCTGCCTTCGGCTCAGGTCATGATCTCAGGGTCCTGGGATCGAGTCCCGCATCGGGCTCCCTGCTCAGTGGGGAGTCTGCTTCTCCCTCTGCTCATGCTTGCTCTCTCTAAATAAATAAATAAACAAACAAATAAAATCTTAAAAAAAAATAAAAAGACTGTAAGGTTTCATCTTAAAACCATCTTGGTAGATTTTGGTTTTCACATTCTTTTGAAATGTTCTCCATTGAAAGCAGAGCAGGTGGTGCTCCTTCCTAAATGGCTCACCCGGGAGCGGCGGCTGCGGTCTGCACGGGAACACCTCCTACTCAGGACTGAGACGGAAGCAGGTCTCTGAGAACCAGCCGAAGCCCTGGCAGCCCCTCCAGGGTAGGGGGCGTGCCGGCCGCTGCCTCTCTCCGCGTCCCTCTTCTTAGTGGGTCTGTCACTCAGGTTCTCCCTCTGAGATGCCCCTCCTTCACGTGGCCGCAGGGGAACATGGGGTTTCCATGTAGGGCTGGCTCTTTGGGAGACATGAGCAGTGCTCCCTCCATGGAGGCGGCTGATTTTGCCATCCTGTCGGTTCCTTGCTCCGTCAGAGGCTTCTCCCCACACTGAGATCCATGGCAGCTTGGGATTGTGCGGTGGTTGGTGTTCCGAGTTAGGATTCGCTCACATCGGGGAGCTCTCCTGTCAGCAGGCTGGAGGTTCTTCATGGACCTTCCTCTGGGAAGCCAGCCTGCTCACAACTTGCACAGCTCATGGGGGCTCAGCCATGCCCTCTGACCTACCACCTGCCTCTGGGAGCCCTCTGCCCTGCCATGCCCAGCTCCCCGCTTTTCCCTGCCCTCCTGAGGCCTTGGGCTTCATCGTTGCCCCAGCCACCATGCCCAGCTCGGCACTTGCCTCCTGAGTCCTGTGCTTGGGACCCCAGTGCAAGGCTGGCTGCTCAGGACCTAACAGGTCCTCCTTCCCTGTGCGTGCTCGGACTTGCTTTCTTCTCTTGGCTCCGCTCCACCTTCCACCGTCCCAGGGGACGTGGGTCTAGGGGGCTCTGGTGGCCGCATGTCCAGAAAGCCTGACCCCTTCCTGTCTTCTCCTCTCCGCAGCCAGAACAGTGCTGCTCTGAACCCTGCAAAGCCCAGATTCCAGAGGCAAAACGCCGGTCCTGCCCCCTGCCTCCCACCCTTCATTCTGTGGGTGCCCACATGGCCCTGGCTCCACCCTTGGTTCCTCGTGCTTGCCCAGAGCTCAGGATCTTAAGTCCAACCAGAGCTTGGAATTGGAGGGACTTAGGCTGGCTCTCAGCATTGGTGTTCCATCCACAGCAATCTCCGTGCATGTGCACATAAAACACAGTGTCCTGACTTTTCTGGACGGTCAGCTGGTTTCTAGGAGTATCCACCATGTCAAGTTTTTATCAACGGACTGCTTGAGTTTGTTAGGTCTTTGGACAGTATCACCTGAAAGCCACTTGAAGGCAGAGTTCTTTAGGAGTTTAGGAGTAAGCATTCCAAACAGCACCTGGAGGAAGGCAGGTGCTGACACCTGCCGGGTGTGGGGGCAGATGTGGGAATAAGGCCCCCACGGAGCTCCGCTCAGTTACGCTGTCCTGTGGAGCACAGGTGGGCAGGCAGGTGGGCAGTAACCGTGAGCAGCAGATGGCGTGGCCGGGGGTAAGCTGCGGGTGGGCGAGGGAGAAGGGACGGGGCCAGGGTGAGGTGAACGTGCTCGCCTGCGCGTCTGGAATGCTGGGGACATGGGCAGGTGCAGGAGGACATCTGGAGATTCCTTTTCACCGCTGAATCTTGACCCCCTAAAAATGGTTGCAAAAACCGGGGAATGATTACCTTATTCAGTGTCCAGAAGTGTTGCATCTGACCCGGTCAGAGCCAGCTTCAGTTTTCACGTTCACGATGCAGGAGCAGTGTTTTTGTGAGTTTGCTCTGAAGACCTTATTGAGGAGAAAATTACTTAGCTTCTGGAATGGGTTGTGGAGGAAAATCAAGGTTGGTTCCTGGCATAGATGGGTTCAGGAGGGAGGAGGCCTGAATTAGGAGGCAGGCCAACATCGCCCTTAATCAGAAACAAAACACACATGCCGCAGAGATCGAGGAGAACGCCAGGTGTGCACCAGGCAAAGGAGAGATCGGACTCGGGCACAGGGGTTCTCCAAGTGATCCCCGAAATGTGCCCCAGCCACAGCCTCGGCTCTCCCACCTCCGTGTGCTCCCTTAATCTGTGGCCATCAAGAGAGGAGGGTCCCGAGCTTGCCCGCCTTCATGAGTTTCTGGTGTGGCTCCATTGGTTAAAGGAAGACCGGTCACCCCTGGCAAACGCTTGCACCCTGAGTTTTCTGGGGGCTGTAATGGGAAGTGTCCGTTGTCAGGGAGGGAGGGTGTTGAGTCCTGGGAACTGTTCATACTGTCCTGGAAGCAGAGCCATCTTTATCCTTTCCCTGCTGTGTCTGTTCAGGTATAAACCCTCGCGTGAAGTCGGGACGTTTCATGAAAATTCTTCCCGATTACGAGCACATGGAGTACAGAGATGTTTACACCTGCCGTACGTACCTCCTGCTGGCTTTGGCATTTGCGGGCGAGCACGGCCGAGAAGCTGCATGGAGAGGGACCTCTAACTCCGGGCACGAGGACTGCTTGGGTGTTAAATCGAGCTGCCCTCCTTGGCTTTTGCTGTTTCTTACCTTGGCTGTTTTCTGTGGCTCAGCCACAGCTGAGGCCACAGCTGAGCCGTGGCCCTGGGTCGGCTGCACACGTGGGCCGGGATTCCTCAGCAGCTTTGGGGTTCTTGGGTAGTACCAACAAGGCCACGTTTTTTTTTTTCTATTAAAGATTTTATTTATTTGATAGACAGCCAGAGAGGGAACACAAGCAGGGGGAGTGGCAGAGGGAGAGCAGGCTTTCCGTGGAGCAGGGAGCCCGATGCGGGGTTCGATCCCAGGACCCTGGGATCATGGCCTGAGCCAGAGGCAGATGCTCAGCAACTGAGCCACTCAGGCGCCCCTGTTGGTACACATTTTAATATTTGCCGTCTATTGAGGCTGAGGGGGAGAGGACAGGGTAGAAGTCTTTAAACACTTCTCCAAAATTAAATGTGTTTTGTTTCTAGATTTCATTAGTCACATCGTTACAGCATATGTGAATTAAAAAAAAAAAAATCATACAGTGGACCCACACTGGGCAGAAGTGAGTAGAAGCACTTGATTATTTAGAACCGGATTCCCCTCCCGATTGGCATTACTTGGGTCTAGAAATTTCCCTGAGCCGTGTTGCACACATCTCCGCTCTCTGTTAGGTTGAGCTGAGGTGGAAAGTGAATGTTTGTTGTCAAGAAGACATCACACATACCTGCTTGCACTAAAAGGCGTTTTTACATTCCTGGGAGCACACGGCACTACTCCCTCGTTACTCCCATCCCTCTGAACCCTCCAAGTGTCTGTGTCGCCTGCCTAGAGCAGACCCGCTCCTGAGTCTCGTAGATGCACAATTTCTAACAAAACCTGTGGGAGCAGAGGAAATAGAGGCGCTTAGGGGATCATTCCTAACCCCCGTCAGACTGTGGACAAGCAGCCGGAGTGTGTTTGCTGGTCCCGTGGAGACCATCCTGGCGTCAGTGCAGAGATTCGTGGACGAAGTTAGCCTGCTTCTGGGTGTGTGCAAGGACTGGGCACAGCTCCTGACAATGCCCACCTTGTTCGTGTCATCAGGCCCAGAGCTGAACTGCTGGAGTAGAGACTGGTGACCGCGGGGCTCGTCGGGAGGGTGAACGAGCAGGCGTGAGGAGCTCGCTGAGCTGTCAAGGGGGTCGGGTGGGTCAGGGGGAGTCAGAAGGCATGAATTGGGTTCTTCCTGAACCCTCTTGGAAGTTACCTCTAGCACATTTTGTCCTAGATTGACCCGCCCTCCCGGTTAGTAGTCAGTGAGCAAAGGGGCCTCATCCCGCCCAACCTTCCAGAAATGTCCACCGTGATGACTGGCGTGTGAGGACCTTGGGACCTGGCACTGTTTCTGTCTCCCTTATCCACTTGCCCTATTCCTGGAGCTCTTGAGACCCCGTGTTCCCTGGTTCCCTGGTCTCTCTGGTCTCAGGCTCAGCAGCCTCAAGCCAAAGACACTGTCCCAGGGAGAGGCAGGTCAGCCCATCTAAAGCTAACCTTTGAGGAGCTTTGTGGCCCCACATGAGCTGCTTCGGCTGTGTCACTTTTGCTCATTTTTTTTTTTTTTTTTTAATCAGGCTGCATGTTGTTGCCTGATAGTAGTCCGTGTCTTTAAGGCGTTGGGAGTATCTCGGGAGAATGTGTTGTGTTAACGACGTAGCTAACACGTGTCCTTGTGTGTGAATTGATAGTAACTATCTGTGACCACAGGGCTCTGGGTTTTGAGGTTCCCATCTAGAATTCTGGTGGTGCTCCAGATAACTCTAGTAGATACAGGGAGTTTGGTGGAACATTGCGCACCACTGGTGAGGAGATGGGTAGGCCACTTTTAATGCTTGGGCATAGGTGACGGGGTGTTTGGCTGCACAGGTAGAGTCTAATGGGAAGGCTCCTCCAGAGTCCAGTCTGCCAGGTGGGGCCAAGAACACACAAGGTGTCCTGAGGAAGGGGGAGACCACTGGGAAGTCTAGAAACAGGTGGGTGCTCCTAGAGAGGTCAGAGGGCACCGGCGGGAAGTGCATCTGGGAGAGGGAGACCACCTGCCAATTACCTGGCCAAATTCCTGGAGCCTGTGGGATGGTGTTCCTGATCCTGTTCTGGATGTTGATTCTGTATCCTGCAACTTGACGCAAGGTGGGCATCCTGCCTTGTTCTGACCTTAGAGGGGAAGCTCTCAGCTTTTCCCCGTTGATTATGATGTTAGCGGGGCTTTCTCATGTATGGCCTTTATTATGTTGCAGAATGTTCCTTCTAGACCTTTGTTGAGAGTTTTTTATTATAAGTAGTTACTGAATTGTATCAAATGCTCTTTCTGCATCTATTGAGGACATACAATTTTTTTTTTTTTAAAGATTTCATTTATCCATTTGTCAGAGAGAGAGGGAGAGAGTGCAACAGGCAGAGGGAGATGCAGGCTCCCCGCTGAGCAGAGAGCCTGATGCGGGACTTGATCCCAGGACCCTAGGACCATAACCCGAGCCAAAGGCAGACACTTAACCGACTGAGCCACCCAGGCATCCCTAGGACATATGATTTTTATCCTTCATTATGTTAAGGTGCTGTTACTACATTGATTTGTGGATGTTGAACCATTTATCCCTAGGATAAATCCCATTTGATTGTGGTCAGTGATCCTTTTAATGTACTGTTGAGTGGGATCTGCTTGTATTTTGTTAAGGATTTTTTGCATCCGCATTCATCAGGGATACTGGCCTGTAGTTCTCTGTCCTTCTGGCCTCCTTGTTTTGGTATTGGGGTCATTGTGGCCTGGTGAAATGAGTTTGGACATGTCTCCTCCTCTGATTTTGTTTTCATTTACCAGAAGCTACTAGCAAGTGGCAGGAGATATATTAGTTGCCTTTACGATAATCTTTTGGACAAGGGTCACGGGTGGGAACACCCATCACCCGAAACCCCTGCCCTGCAGCCTCAGATGTGTCAGTTCAGGAACGACTGAGGGCCGTGCTAGTGGAGGGCCGGCTGTCCTGCGTGAGGACCACAGCAGCTGCCTGCGGACTGCTGGGGAAGAGAGCCAGCTCCCAGCCCACGCTGTGCCGAGGACAGTCGGATCTTTTGGGTTTGCTCTTTGTTGTCTAATGTGCCAGGAGTTTCCCGCTTGCCTTCTTAAGTGGCCTTCCTGTTGGCAGATGGGAATTCACTGGCACTGACTAGGATGGGGCATTTTCCCGCTAGCACTTGAGCTGAGAGGTCCCTTAGCCAGCTCAGATGATTTCCCCCATTTTGGGGAACAGGGGTGTCTTGAGCTGAGAATGTTTTTCTGAATACGGCCACACTGACCTTGGGGACCAGTGGTTGGAGCAGCCTGCGAGCTGCCTTGTTTGGAATAAATACGAATTATTCTGAAAGGTCTGCGTCCTGCCTTGTATGGCTAAAGTAGTGGTGTTTTCTCGATTGTCATGGATTCTCTCTTGTTGAGGCTCTGCCCGTGAACTGAAGTTCTGCAATGTCCTAAAGCCCATGACAGTAAAGCACCTGAGGGGTCTAACACAGTTGCCTCCATGTCTCAGGTCCCCTGCCCAGTCTCTGTAACCTGATCCTGTTCTCCTCTCCTGACCGTGTTCAGCGGCTGTTTGGAAACATTGTGGGGAGGGCTCTTTGAGCTGGGGGTCTTCTGCAGGTGAGAAGCCCCTTTGGGTCTGTGAGTGCCTTGCTCCAGGACGTCTCAGCCAGGCCCTTCCTCTACCCGTGCAGGGTCAGGCAGAAGGTCCAGTGGGAGCATGAGGGAAAATGCGTGAACATGTGCACACACCTTGTATTGTTCAGGGGCTGGCCTTCCCAGCAGGGCCCTGGGCATTAGAAGGTAACTCTGAACATGGCCCCCCTCCTGGTATGGACACCCAGTTTTTGTGTGACTCAGGTGGACACTTTCAGTCTGGAGGCACCCTGGGCTCATGCTGGACTCTCTTCTGGATGCTTGTAGTTTTTAAAGCGTCTGTCCTAAAACACAGACCTTACATTTGCATGAGGACATGGCTTGTCCCTCCCAGGGGTTAGCTCAGAGGTTACCTGCTTGCAGGCCGGCGGGCGATGCTGGTCTCCGACTCTTTCTTGGACTGTTATGAGGGTGGTCCCAGGCTGAGCGAGTCAGTGTTGTGTTAGCAAAAGCCATGAAGGGCACAATGATTTTTCTAACACGTGCAGAGCTTATACATCCAGAGAGTGCTACCCCTCCAAGCAGACAGATGGGAGGCAGCGTTTTTAATTCAAAGGCTGTACCCTTTATTTTTTTTATTTTTATTTTTTAAGATTTATTTATTTTTATTAGAGAGAGAGCGAGAGAGAGAGCACAAGTAGGCAGAGAGGCAGGCAGAGGGAGAGGGAGAAGCAGGCTCCCTGCTGAGAAGGGAGCCTGACGTGGGGCTCGATCCCAGGACCCTGGGATCATGACCTGAGCCGAAGGCAGCCGCTCAACCAACTGAGCCACCCAGGCACCCCAGGCTGTACCCTTTAAAGCAGAACAGGGAACTCTCCTTTCAAAATTTCCAAGAGTCTCGTATGTTCTTTGAGCAGTCCAGGGGGCCTGAGATCGTAAGACTGATTTGGAAAGAACCAGACCATCGCTAGCAGGCAAGCTGGGAGCTAGGGGGCAGAGGGAGATAAGAGGGGATGGTCATGCTGAATGGGCCCATTTATTTTATTCTCCAGTATTTTAGCATGAAAATTTAAAAATCTATCAAAAAAAAAAATGGAGGGGATTATGGAGCAAACACCCACTTACCATCACCAGATCCTACAACCCTCAGCAACACTTTATTATCACATAGCTGTTCATCTGCCGTCTCTCCATCATTCCACCTTATTTTTTGATACATTTTAAAGTAAGTGCCAGATACTATCACATTTTACCCCTAAACCCTTGAGTGTACATGTCACTGTTTGGAGTTCATTATTTGCTTAGAGTTCCTGGTCCTGCTTATTATTGCTTGGTTATTAAATGCAAAACCTATCAGGGTATGACCATAAGATAACCAGACTGAATTTACTTTGCATCTTGTAAACCAACTCAGAACATTGCACACAGGATGAATGGCAGGTGTCTGGGAGACAGTACACGCTTGTTAGAAGCCTGTGTTCCTAGGCTGTGTACCCTAGGTTCCTCGGGTATCAGTGGTTGCCGGCACACTTGAGAGGCCTGAGCTGCTTCTGGCCTCACTTTCCTCGTCCCTGTACCCCGGACCAAGGTGGAGACCTGATAGCTGCCATCCCATCTTCGTCTCTCGGTCCCACTTGGCCCTGCTGGCTGGGGCTCCCTTCCCGCGGAATGGTGTGATCCTGCAGCGCCGGTGCTCCAGCCCATCCCTGGCTTCCACTGTGTATTCGCCAGGGTTCACCAGACGAATAGAACCAGTTTCTTTGGATGAATTTATCATAAAGAATTGGGTCCCACAGTTAATATAGGCTGAAAAGGTCCAAGATCTGCCATCAGTAAGCTGGAGACCCAGGGGAGCCAAGGGTGTAGCTGGGGTCTGAAATCTGGCAGGCTCGACACGTTGGAAGAATCCCTGTTTCCATTTCAAGTCCTAAGTTAGAAAAGACTGATGTCCCAGCTCACATAGGCAGGCACTCCCTGCTTGTGGAAAAGCCTTTTTTTTCCAGCTATCAACTGATTGGACAAGGCCCACCACACCAGGGAGGGCAATCAGCTTTACTCAGTGCACTGATTTAAATGCTAATCTTATCTGGAAGCACCCTCACAGGTACACCCAGAATAGTGTGGGACCAGATGTGTTGTCATGGGTCACGGGTGGCACCTGTTGCCGGGACAGGGCTGTTGGGCCTGTGTGCCCAGCAGAGTGAGCAGTTCACTCTAGTGACAATTTTTAGTCTAATTGCTTTATAGACACACCGCATGAACAGATGCCAGTGTCCCAGCGTTATAAAAATCTAGTCCCCGTCTGCCTTAGTCCCTAGGAAAGCGGTGTCCCTGTGTCTGACTCCCTCACTGATGGGAGGCTCACCACTTTACAAGGGTGCTCACTCCGTGTCTTTCAAGGCAGTGTCATTGGCACTGGCCACTTAGAGCCTGGGTTTCAAAGTGGCCCTGTTGTCTCTTTTATTATGGTTTTGAAAGACATTTTCCTTCTTAGAATTCTTTGGAAACTCTTTAAGCAGTCTGCTGAAATCCGTATTTATGTCCAAGGCTCTGCTCCCAGCCGCCACGAGTGGTTTGTCTGCAGTTCCCGGTTCCTGGCCTCGCCCTTCCCCTGTGTCCCTGTGGAGTGCAGGCTGGCCGGCTGCAGCGTGAAGACCTGCTCTCTTTCTCTCCCTGTAGTGCTCCATCGGTACAGACACATTCTGGGGCTGTGGCAGCCAGACATCGGGCCCTACGGAGGACTGCTGAACGTGGTGGTAAGTCCAAGAGCGCGGTGCGTGGGCCTTCACCCGCTTCAACCAGAGGGGCAAGCCCGCTGTCGCCTGCGTGACGGCATGGCCATTGGGAGGGGCCGGAGGCTCTTCGGTAATTGGTTCTCAGCCTTCTCGCTGCGTCCCTGGACTTCGTAGTGATGAGCCACTGGTTGCCTCGAGGGCATCTTCCCTCCCGTAGCCTGGTCCCTGCCTCCTGGACACCTTGGGCCCTTGCGCTCACGCCTGTGGGACACTCTAGTTTTGGGTCGTGCACTAGTTTGTTCTAAATGAGGACTCCTGGGAGCCTTGGGCGCTCACCCTCTGGCCCTCGGGGTCACATGGAATCGTCGCAGGTGCCCCATCGCTGAGCCCTAGGCGCACCCCAGCTGTGACTCTCCCTGTGCGCCTTCTGTTGTTCCGCTGACGTGTGTGAGCGCTTGCCCTGTGAGGAAGACGCAGTTCAGCGGCCTGGGAGGCACGCCGGGGTGCCGTGTCAGAGTGAGTCACCCAGCAGCCATGGCGGCCTTGGGACCAGGCTGGGCCTCAGAGCGAAGTCTGAAAGTGGGGCTATGAGGCCCTGGTTTTAAATCTTTTCTCACCCACCATAGTAATACTGGGGTCAGGCCAGCGTCCTTGATGGGTGGGAGCACCAACGGTGGGCACTTTTTGGGGAAACCGTATTTCCACCATCTGAGAGCATCTCCCCACAGATCCCTTATCACTTACTGTTGTAGCTTCCAGGGGCCGCCATACCAGTGACCACAAACCGGGTGGCATAAAACAACAGAAATGTATTCTTTCGCTCGTAGGGAAGCCTGACATCTTCAGTGTGCCCGACGTCCTCATTGTGCCCGGTGTCCTCAGTCAGTGTTCCTGACACCTCAGGCAGCGTGCCCGATGTCCCGTCAGTGTTCCCGACCTCCTCAGTCCATATTTTCCTGACGTCCTCCGTCAGTGTGCCCGACGTCCTCAGGCAGCGTGCCTGACGTCCTCAGTGTGCCCGACGTCCCAGTACGTATTCCTGGGCTGAGATCAAGGGTCACCATGCTTCCTTGAAGACTCCAGAGAAGGGTCCTCCTGCCTCTTCCAGCTGCAGGGCCCAGGCAGCCCTTGGCTGTGGCCAAACCCCCTCCTACCTCTGCCTCCCTCCTCAGCGTGGCCTCTCCCCTCTGTGTGTCTCAGACCTCTGTCTGCCTCCCTCTTAGAGGGGTACAAGTGATGGTTTTTAGGGCCCGCCTGGATGAGCCAGAATCCTCTGAAGATCCTCAACTTCACATCTGTAAAATCCTTTTTTTGCCGTGTAAGGTGATGATGTGCACAGGTTCTAGGGTTTAGGACGTGGACTTCTTTGGGGGCCGTTATTTGGCAATCAAGATTACAGGGCGGAAGAGGGCCCTTACTGGGGAGAGATGTGGCCAACAGCACCCATCCCAGTGGTCCATGTTAACTAACCAGCAGTAGGACTCTGACCTCAGGCCCCTCCTGGTTTCATGTGAAGCACACAGCCCCACTTCTCTGGATCTCCTGCCAAAGTACCTGACCCGAATCTACTCACGGGCACCTCATCACACAGACCGCAGGGGTCAGGCCCCAGAAGCACTGCTCTCCGCCTTCCGAGTGTCAGGCTCACCGAAGGCCGGAAGGGCTGATGAGCTGAGCGCCATGGTCCCAGTAACCGTCACCAGTGTGGGGAACATGGGGGCCAGGGCCAGCAGAAGAGGACCAGAGGGGACAGCCTGCCTGGCGGGAGTGGGGGCTGCCTTGGAGGCAGGCGCTCTGTCCTGCCATCAGCCTGACTGAGGTCCCGTGAGGGGCTCTCCTGGCCAGGCTGCTGCTGAGAGACCACAGTATTTCTGGTTTCAGCTGCCTTGTCTTCCTGACTCTGGCTATCTGCCCTTTTCCTGTCCCCTGCACGCCTGCTCTTTTCCCTGTGATGGTGGACATTGTTGTTAAGGAGTTATGAGCTGGATGGGTCCCTTCCCTCAAATGGGGTCGGGCTGATCAGCTGGATAGGGTGTTCGTTGAAGACCACTGGGTCTCTTAGGGATGTGCTGTAGCTCTTTGTCTAAGGTCCTAGTGCTGGGGGTTCTCCCTCCATGCCCTGGGGGTTCCTTTTGAAGACTCCCGTCCCTGGCTGCTTGGAGCTGGATGGTCCAGCACGCTGCCCAGCCTGTACTGGGCTCGGTGAGTGGTTGGAACCCGGGCCCCTTGGCAGATCCTTGGGCTCTGTCTCTGCATGGCTCCCTCCTTTCTACTCCAGCCCCGCCAGCCTCCTTGAACTCTGATCTCTGTTCGCTCAAGTTAGAACACTGCCTGGTTCTGCCTGGCCCCCTCTGAGCCCCGGGGTCTGGAAGGTGCCTCTGGCAGGAATCCAGGGGATGGCAGGGGTGACCTCTTATTTCTCTTCTCTGGGTTGACAGCCCTGTGTGGCCTGTTGTCCGGGATCACCTTGGGGCTCACAGCAGTCCCATTACTCTACTATGGCCAGGATATAAGTCTGGCCTCATTTTTTTTTTTTTTTTTTTGGTGACCTTTGTTTTCCTTCTTATTGTGTCTTCTTGAATATATCAGTCAAAGTTCCTTTAAAGTATGTGATCTCCGGTTCAGCTTACAGTCTCTCTTTTTCCTCGGGATTTTCGGGCGTGGCAGTTGGCTGCTGGCATGCCCGCACACGTGGCCGTGGATGCCGCTGCCCCCACGAGGGTGCCTGGCCTCTGGCCTGGGGTCACAGCCAGCAGAGCGCCTTGCCCTGACCGGGTGTGGTGAGCGCCGGTCTCGTCCCTGGTGGCCCCGTCCACAGAGTGTCCCCTGAGGGCTGGGCACCTCCTGCTCTCCAGGGCCTGCATTTCCCCTAGCGAGCCAGGGATACCGCTGATCCCTCTCCTGGCTGGTTGGCCTCTTAGCAGCCACCTTCTGCTTGGCTTCTCCATCCCCTGCCCCTCATGGGTTGGGATCCAGAAGGTGCCTCAAGGGCAGAGCTGTATACACTCTGGGGCCTGCTTCTTTGGGATCCTGCCCTAGCGCTCTGGCCTCTGCGGCAGCCCTGGGGGTTCCAGCGCCCAGCCACCCCTCTGTCCAGCCACCAGCGGTCAGGGACCTGGGGCAAAGAGGTGGGAGGCCCTGCCCCCTTCAGGCCTGTCCCTTGATTTTAGGCTCTCGGTTCTCGTCTTGGGGCCACTGTGCATGTTCCCTGATGTCTTCAGGCAGCATTTAAACTGTGGTGTGTGCAGACAGCTGGTGTCAGCAGGTGGGGCTGGTTGGCCTAAGCCCCTGGGTTCTAGGCAGGAGAAAAGTCTTGCGGTCTCATTTTTAGATGCTGTTCAGTCCCTTGCCTGTCATGTTTTCAAAGGTAGCTGCTCAGTTTTAGTGCTTTACGGGCATCTGTATCGTGGGATGTGGCACTTTACTGAGGCTCTGCAGTGTGCCCGTCCTCGAGCTTGCTGTGCGCTCTCTTCACAGAAGCCCCGGGGCTGGGGGGTGTCTCGGTGCCTGGCCCCCATGTCGTTGCCGCTGATGCTTCACTGGGAATGAAGTCTGGTGCCCTTCGGGGAGCGCTGGTTTTCTGATCTTGCTTCCCCCCCTGGTTGCACACACCCTCGGAGGACCGGAATCCCTAGACCACGGGACCGGCCGTGAGCACGTCTCTCAGACGGCACGTCGGGGTCTTGGTGTGGGCCGTTCTGAGCTCGCCTCGTGTGGGCCCCGCGGGGACTCTGGGTGCTCTTTTACTCTGTATTTTGCTCACCATGTGGGGTTTTGGGCAGGGATAAATATTGCTTCATGTTCTGTGTGGAGAAAGTGTTAAATACTTTATGTTTATGTTTAATATCCCTGGGGAAAGCCTTGGATTTAGAATGTTCCTCACAGGACCAGCCAGACTGCTCCCCGCGTGGGCAGGCTGCCTTCCATGCTTTAGGCAGGGAGGGTGATAATTGTTTTTCTTACTGGTAGTGATTAATAGAGTTAAAAAAAAATTGCAGCTTCTGAAAGCAGGGGTTAATTAGGGGAAAATGGAGCCATGACAGAACAGGGCCAGCTCGCCCTCGTTGGATCAGGTCGGATTGGATCGGATCGCCACAGAAATGGATGAGCCAGAGCCGGCCACTGGGCACCCAGTCTCCCCTGACTACAGGCTGGCCTTCCGGCCTTGGGGAATGTGTGGCGTGCTGTGCCTGGGGACCACTCCCCACTCTGACCCCGTCTCTGCCACGGCCACCTCGTGCTCTGACCCCGTCTCCGCCACGGCCATCACGTCGCTCTTACCCCGTTGCTCTGACCCCGTCTCCACCGCGGCCACCTCGTGCTCTGACCCCGTGTCCGCCACGGCCACCTTGTGCTCTGACCCCGTCTCCGCCACAGCCATCACGTCGCTCTGACCCCATTGCTCTGACCCCGTCTCCGCCGCGGCCACCTCGTGCTCTGACCCCGTCTCCGCCATGGGCCCCTCGTCGCCCTGACCCCGTCTCCGCCACGGCCATCACGTCGCTCTGACCCCGTTGCTCTGACCCTGTCTCCGCTGCGGCCACCTCATGCTCTGACCCCGTCTCCGTCGCGGCCACCTCGTGCTCTGACCCCGTCTCCGCCACGGCCATCACGTCGCTCTGACCCTGTTGCTCTGACCCTGTCTCCGCCGCGGCCATCACGTTGCTCTGACTCCGTCGCTCTGACCCCGTCTCCGCCGCGGCCATCTCGTCGCTCTGACCTCATTGCTCTGACCCTGTCTCTGCCGCGGCCACCTCATCGCTCTGACCTTGTTGCTCTGACCCTGCCTCCGCCGCGGCCACCATGTTGCGTGCACTGGAAGAGTGATGGCAGCGTAGTCGCCCTCTGTTGTCGAGGGCGGCAAGCCCACAGCACCTGCCTCCTCCCTTTGCTTCTGATTTTCAGGCATTTCAAAGCAGATGCCAGGCCCATGCCATTTCGTCTGTTCATACTTCCATGTGGATCTTTAAAGAACGTGGGTGTTTCTCTGCACGTGGGCCTTGTCCCTCCCCCGCCGTACAGACGTGGTGGGGACGCCACGCCCGACGCGGCCTGAAGCCTGGTCCACATCCGTCTCCCCGAGGGCTGCAGAGCTGCTTTGCACGAGGCTTGCTTGGAACCGAGTCTGCAGCAGCCCTCACGTGGCATCTGTGTGTGTGCCTCGCAGGTCTCTGCTGCCGGGGAGCAGCCCCCCGTTTCTGGTGGGCCAGGGGCCGACTGGGGGCCTCCTGCTTCTTTCTGGTCTTTCATCTGGTCTTTCCCTTCACTTTCAGAGCTGGCCCTTCTCTTCAAAAGGCTTGCCTTTATGTTTAGGTTGAACTACCTTTTTTTTCCTTTCTGTTTTTAAACAAAATCTACTTATTTTTTCTTTCAGAATTTATTTTTTACTAAAGCGTAGCTGACACGATGCTGCGTGAGTTTCAGCTGCGTGACACAGTCTGGACGCTGTGCTCACAAGCGCCTCTGACTTATTCCTGTGACCTGTTCATCGCGCAACTGGGAGCCTGTCCGTCCCCCTCCCCTTCGCCCCTGTGTCCCGTACCCCGCACCCCGGCACTCATCTCTTGTTCCCTGTATTTATCTTTCTGTTTCTGCTGCTTTTGTTGGTTTTGTTTCTTAAATTCCATGTATGAGTGAAATCCTATGTATCTGTCTTTGATTTATTCTACTTAGCATAATACTCTCTAGCTCCATCCCTGTCGTTGCAAATGGCACGGTTTCATCCTTTCTGATGATCGAGTAGTATTTCATGGCACATACACACCACATCTTCTTTATCCATTTACCTGTCGATGGGCACTTCGGCTGTTTCCGTATCTTGCTTTTGTAAATAATGGTGTAGGCATGTATCCCTTTATTTTCAGGTTTATTGAGGAATGGTGCACAGGTAAAATTGTAAGGTGCGTGACAAGTACGTCTCGGTGATTGGTATTTGTACACTTTGTGCAAGGGTTCCTGCTGTCTAGGATCAGCATGTCTACCACTTCACATTTTTATTCTCTCTTTTGGTGAAAACATTTAAGTTCAACTCTCTTAGAAGATCTCAGTGTTGGAGTGCCTGGGTGGCTCAGTCGTTAAGTGTCTGCCTTTGGCTCAGGTCATGGTCCCAGGGTCCTGGGATCGAGCCCTCTGTCTGGCTCCCTGCTCCTCAGGAAGCCTGCTTCTCCCTCTCCCACTCCCCCTGCTTGTGTTCCCTCTTTCACTGTGTCTCTCTCCGTCAAATAAGTAAATAGAATCTTAAAAAAAAAAAAAAGATCTCAGTGTTGATGCAGTGTTATCAACGACAGTCACCCTGTTTACAGTCGATAACTACTTTTAATTAACACGCACTTGGTAGATGGGCCATGCTTGTTGTGGTGTGCTAGATGAGGGCACCACAGTGTTCCCTGGCCCCGAGAGTCTCAGTGGGGCTGCCATGTGGGGACAAGGGTGGTTCTTGCGGACAGGTTAGGGTGGGGACCTTCTCCCTTGGCACCTCATCCTGAGCCTTCTGTGGACTTGTGCCCTTTCTCCTCCCCGCAGGTGGATGGCTTGTTCATCATTGGCTGGATGTACCTGCCTCCCCATGACCCTCATGTGGACGACCCAATGCGATTCAAGCCCCTGTTCAGAGTCCACCTGATGGAGAGAAAGTCTGCCACGGTGGAGTGCATGTATGGCCACAGAGGGCCCCACAACGGCCACATTCAGGTGAGTGCTCGGGGCTCCCTGAGGCGTGGCAGCCATGTGCAGGCAAGGGGCTAGGGCTCCTTTGTCCTCCCCGGACCCGGTGGCAGCCTGGGTGGGTGCCTGAGTGGCTGTGGTGTCCCAGCTGCAGACCTGTGTCCACACCAAGCAGTGAACATGGGAGGAAGTGGGGGCTCAGCCCCACTCCGGGGTGCGTTAGCGACATGCGGCTGTTGTGATGCAGCCCTTCAGAGACTCACTCGCTGAGCCCCCCCCCCCGCCCAGGGATTCTGCGTTCGGGTGAAACTGATTGTTGTTTTTGTCCTGATTCCTCACTGCTCCCTGGTTTCCTCTTTGCAAGAGTATAAACTTGGAATAAGACACTCTGCTCTCTGATAATGGTTCAGCAGACAGCCATCCCAATCAGCATGTGTGTTCCCTAACACACGACGAAAGCACCAGCCCTTTTCCTGCTGTAAGATGTCCTCCTGGGAAGACGCACATGCCTCTTCCCCTGAGAAGGAAGTGCGTGCTCAGGGTGGCTGAGTTCCCTTCTTGGACTGGCTGAGGTTCGGTGGCGTCTTGGGCTTCTGTACACATATGGGGTCTGTCGGTGCGGGACAGGTTGGTCGTGCCGCCCATGACTGACTCGCTCCCCTCTCCTTTGTGGTGAACGCTCAAGATTGTGAAGAAGGACGAGTTCTCCACCAAGTGCAACCAGACTGACCACCACAGGATGTCTGGCGGGAGGCAGGAGGTGAGCCTGTCCCCCTTCTGTTCACATGGCGCAGCTGTGAGGTTGAATGGTTTGACATCTCCAGTGTGCCCCCAATGAAGGGCCGTCTCCCCTGGTTCATCCCAGTGTGTGTGTCTGACCTTTGCGTCAGGACATCCTGTGTACGTGTCCATGCACACAGGCTTTCATTCCCTGCCGCCCCTCGGAACAAACGAGCCCCAGAGAAATCGTTCCCTCTGATCGCCTCTCTTTCGCCCCTTTGGTGAGAGTGTCCGTGTGCTGCTGGAGGTTTCTTCTTGGGTGCGAGTTTGCATGGAGACCAGGGGGCTTTTTTGGAGCCTCTGTGTTCTCCCCACAGACGGGCCTGGTGGCTGAGATTTCCAGGTCTTGGCAGTGCAGCACGGAGGCCTGCCTCGGAGCCACACCCGCAAGCTTCTTAGGACTTCCTTTTATTTGCACGGATACTTTCACATTGCCTTTGAGTTTTCCTTTTCTGAGGAGCCAAGTCATACTGCTGTTTCAAAACATTCTTAAGAAAAACTTGAACTTTTAAAATGTAGGATGCTCATTGAACTTACATTTATTTAATAGCTGTGTATTTCTCAAGTTCTGAGTCCGACAGCTTCCCTGTTAGCCAGAGAATTGCAGGGAGGTGTAAGGTAAATTCATACGCACGCATGTCTGCGTCTGAAGAGTGCACACAGGTGCTCACTGGAATCCTCTGGAGGTAGATGAGGCCCTGTTTTCTCACATACACGGCCTGTGAAGGTGACGGTGCATTTTTCATTCACAACGCTGTTGTTGAAGCCTGCACGTACAGTCACACACATGACATACAGGTGAGTGCTCTAGTCCGCGTTTCAGTGAAAAAGGTCAACGTGTTTTCTGAGAATAGACACTCCTCAGCTGTGGACCTCAAAAAGGCCAGATAGTGTACTTCTGGAAATACATATGCTGGGATCAGAAAAAGGTCTTGTAAGCCGCGTCTTTGTGATTTTGAAGTGGAATGGTATTTTTTCTGATTATAAAAGTACTAACCCAAGTCCTTTGGGGAAACTCTTAAGAACACGTGCATGCTGGGTGGGAGCAACGCTTTGCTGGTCTCGGGACTGTGGCGTCAGTTTGCGTTTCTGCGACCACGACCGTGCCCGAGGCTGAGGTTAGGGGCCTGGCTAAGGGTTTCTCGAGGTTGCTCTCTCTGGTGCTGGTATGTTTCTAGTTGATTTGTAGGAGCTTTTTTTTCATATTAGAAAACCAATCTTTCAGGTGTAAGTTGCAAGTATTCTTCCTCATGTTTTTGTCTTTTAGTTTAATTTATGGTATATTGTTTTCCAGGAGTTTTCTTGTTTTTAATTTTTATGTGGTCAGAGGTGTCTGTCTTCCCTGCCGAGCCCGTTGGGGAGACGCCGTGCCACCGGGCAGAGCAGAGGGAGAACTTGCTGTGTGGCCCTGCGGTCACTTCGTCCCTCAGCTGCCCGCGGTCACTCGCCGGCTTTTCTCTCTGCCCCTCCCCCTGTCTCTCCCCTCAGCCATGTGGGGACAGGGTCTCCTGCCCGTTCAGGAGTCAGCCAGAAATGTCTTCACTTTCTTGTGGAGTCTTTCAGACCCAGGGGAATGGCTTCAGGCCCCAGGGAGAGAAGACAGGCCGTGGCGGGATATCGCCATGTTCCTGATAGCTCTGCACACCGAGGTGAACGGCTGGGCTGTGCGCTCTGGCTGTCCTGTGCTCTGGTGGCTGACGGGCATGTAAAATCCTGGGGCCACAGGGGATGGAGGGCTCCTGGCGGCCAACAGGGCTAGCAGGGGAACAGGGCGGCGCGCGGTCTCCTGGGCGGGATGGGGGCGGCGGATACTCTCATGCCCCCAGGGGCTGGCCTGGTGCTGCACTGTCCTCCACCCTGAGTGGCACTGTGAGAGCTTGTGGGGGATGCCCTGGCGGTCCCCCTCTGCCGGCTGTGCTGTCTGAGAAGTGCTGCCCGTGAAGGAACCAGTGAGTCTCCCGCCGTTCCCCTGTGAAGGCCACAGCCGCCCTGCAGGTCTCTGGCTGATGCACCGCGTCTTGCTCACCAGCCCTCCCACTGCTCACACCCAGCTCCCGTCCCGAGGTTTCTGCTGCCACGTCCACCTTTGAATGCCAAGTCCGGACTGCCGTGGTGTGATCTGATGTCTCAGGCTGCAGTGCCCTTGGCCTGCCCCTCACGATGCCTCCGGGTGACCTGTGTGCTTTGCACACTGCAGCCCCTCTCCTGGGTTCCTGTGAGCAGGGCAGGCCCTCAGGCCTACCCAGGCTCGTCCTCCCTGGTCTCCTTCACAGATGATGGCAAGGCCCAGCTGCCATCTTCCCTGCCCACCCTGTGCCTGCCCAGCCCCCCAGCCTGAGGCTTTTGCAGAACTGGGGCCCGCGAGGAGGAGCAGAGACAGGGAAGAGAGGAAGGAGTGAGGACGGCCAGGCCCCACCCCTGCGATGCTGTGGGCGTCCCTTGTCCCTCCTGACCAGGCTGCGGGCTTCTGCCGGCCCCACTCATGGTGCGCTCTGCACTTGGTCACGCGGACTCCTTTACTGGACACAAGTTGCTTTTGTTTCTTTGTCTCATGTACTGAAATGATACCTTCTCACCATCAAACACGCAGTTGTGGGAGCCCCACCCGGGAGCAGCCCCCACACCCGTCCTCTGTCATCCCTTCTTGTTCTCCGAATTTTGTTTATGTAACTGGGATCTAACTCCATCTAATTCGGGTCTTTTTTTTTTCTTTTAAGCTTTTTAGCTCTTCCAGAAATATTTTCCAGGCTCATTAGAATTCTTTATAGTCTTTATTTTTAAAGCACTGTTCCGTCCGTCATCCGTAGGGTGATTGCGTGAGTATAACTGCTCTCCTGCGGTCAGACACGGGGTTTGTGCTCCCCGCTCCTGACCTTCTGCTTGGGTGACTTGCTCTCTGAGAGTCTCAGTCCTCATCTGTGAAACGTGGAGCCCTGCGGCGGCTGGAGGACTGAGTAGGGCAGGGTGTTGTGAGTGCCTTAGCGCCAGGCTGAGAGCCTCCAGGTGTTACTGCTGGAACTCTGTGCAAAAACCTTCCCTGGTTTTTGGATCATACAGAAATGGGATTGCCGGGTAAAAGGCCCTGAAGATGTTCCAGATTCTTGCTATGTGTTGTTAGTTTGCTGGTCCTCGTTTACCATCCACCAGGGTGGCTGAGCCCCCGCCTCCTCTGCTCCTGCTGGCCTTCCTCTTGGCCCTGGTGGAAACAAGGCCCCTTAGCACGTGGGCTCGGGAGTAGCTCTGATTCTGCTGCTTGCTAGCTGGGTGACTTGGGGAGGGTTTCTCAAACTCTGTGACCCCATACCTCTGTAGAACAGGAAAGGTGTGAGCACCCATCTCCTGGACTGGTATGCAGATGGAGGAGATGATTATGTAGTGCCAGCACCTGGTGAGCAAGCTCTGGGTAAATATTATTCTTGTGTATGTTCTGGGCCCCTGTGTTTCTCCTTGTGCATGCATAGCTCATGAGATAATTTCATAATGAACATATCTCAAAGGTCTTTGCTCTGAGTAATTGGGTCTGGTTGGTATTTCTAATGACTGACCTTTTCTTGCGAAGTGAATAAGATTATGACTCCCTACAAGCCAGCCTCATGGTATTTAGCTCAAGTCTGATTACTCACCGTGGTAACATAAAATCCCTACTTGTTGTATTAGCTCACTTCCATTTTTATCTTTTTGTTATCTGTTTGATTTTTTTAGGGCCTTACTCCATTTGAGTGGAAGGTTTTGAGGTGAAGTCTAATTTGTCAAGTTTTTTCTTTTATGATTATTGTTTTTGGTGTCTTAAAAGAGTTTGCCTATCCCTAAGCTGCAGAGTCTTCTCTTCAGAAGTTTGGTAGCTTCATGTTGTGTTTGGGTCTGTGGCCCATCTCGGATTATTTCTTGTGTGTGGTGTGAGGCAGGGATTGTGGTCCTTTTTTCCGTATGAATGTCCAGTCATTGGAGCATCATTTGTGGAAGAGACTTTCCACTTCCCATTGGGTGGATTGGATGTATTTGTCGGAAAGCAGCTGACAAGATGGATGGGTCTGTTTCTGGGCTCTCTGTTTCATTCCGTTGGTGTATTTGTTGACCCTGATGTTTGTACTACTGTCTTGATCACTACAGCTTTATAGTAAGTCATACCATGAACTGGGGCGGTTCCTCCAGCTTTGTTCTTTTGCAAGATTGCTTTGGACGTTGTAGGTTCTTTTCAGTTCCATGTGAATTTCAGAATCGGCTTATCTGTTTGTACAGAGGCCCTGGTGGGACTGGGACTCTGCCATGGCATTGAATCCACAGATGCCTTTGGAGAGAATTCCTGGCTTGGTACTCGGTCCTCTGGTCCGTGGGCACCCGTATCGTGGAGGTGTCTCCGTTTTCTTCCGGCAGTCCTGCGGCTGTCAGAGTAGGGGTCCTGCACATACTTTCTAGTATGTATTCCCAAGTCACATGTTGTCTGAGGCTGCTGGAGATGGACTTAAAATTTTTCATTTTCCAACCTCGTGCTGCTGGTATAGAAACTTTCAGTTGATTTGTGCATAATGAGCTTGTGGCCCTGTAACTGTGTGCTTCAGTCACTGCAGTGAGGGGTTTCTGTGTGTGGCCAGAGTTTGGGCAGGAACAGAGGAAAGCAACTGAAAGATTATAGCTCTCTTGCTTTGTTGTGGTTAAATCGCTTTTGTTTCTGTTTGTAGAACTAACTCTGGATGGTCATTAGAAACAGTATATTGAGCTAGGAACTTGGAGTGATGGATTAGTTTGGTTAAATGTGCAGAATCAAGCTATTAAGCACTAACTATCCTTCACATTGTTTGATCCCATAATGAATGAGCTTTGAGGATGCAGTGTTTATAAAAGCTCCCTTTTCACAAATGAACTTTCTGAACGTGTAACGTAACTATGAAGGCACCTCCCCATCACCACCCCCTGCCCCGCTGTACACCTGTCTTGTTCTTCATTGGCAGTAGCAGAAGGCAGTTCTGGCCAGTGTGACCAGCACAGGAGTTAGCCACAAGAGTCCTGCTGTGCTCCCGCTTTCCTAGAAGCCCCAGAACCAGGCTCGGTGTAGACACCACATGTCCTGTTGGTGGCCACAGAAGTGAGGCTCGTGTGGCTGCTACCTAGGAGCTCTGGACACGGGCTGAAGGGACCCCATGGTCCCTGTTGCCTGTTGAAGTCTGGGTCTGTGTGCTCTGGGAAAGTGGGGACCAGAGCCCTTTACTTTCCTTTGGTGGCTGAGCTTCACAGGAAGGAGGTCAGGGACTCGGGGACCAAAGTGTGGCAGCCCCCTCCTCTTGCCCAGAGTCTTCTCCATCTTGTCCGCCCTGCTGGGACCCCGGTGATGCTATGCCCAGGGCATCACCCCAGCTGTAAGAGTGCTGCTTTTTTTTTTTTTTTAATTTTATTTTTTTGATGGAGAGAGAGCACAAGTAGGCAGAGAGGCAGGCAGAGGGGGAGAGAGAGAGAGAAGCAGACTCACTGCTGAGCAGGGAGCCCCACGCGATCCCAGGACCCTGGGACCGTGACCTGAGCCGAGGGCAGACGCTCAACTACTGAGCTGCCCAGGTGCCCCAGGAGTACTGCTTTTACCCACTTAGTGCCACAGCGAGCAGTCCTCCATGCGCATCGTGGTGGTTTTCATGACCTGTGCTCTCTTGGAAGGAATTCCGAACGTGGCTGAGGGAAGAATGGGGGCGGACACTGGAGGACATTTTCCACGAGCACATGCAGGAGCTCATCCTGATGAAGTTTATCTACACCAGTCAGTACGAGTAAGTGCAGTCCCCTCTGTGGGTACTGTGAGCACAGTCTCTGTCCCCCCTCTGCCCCCCGCCCCCCCCCCCCCCCCCCCCCCCCCCGCTGCCCTACTTTGGTGTCTGTTTTCTGTCTGATTTATCATCATGAGCCTGGCCTGTGTGCCGGAGCCTCAGGGTGGTTTCCCCATGTCTGCCGGGGGACACCTCCTCTCTTAGCTGCGCTTCCTGCCTTGGCCTCTGCCCCATGCCCTGTCCCCATGACCCATTTAAATAATCCCTTGTGCAGTGAACATCCCTTTCTCGGTCTCCGGGGTTCCTGTGCCAGGGTGACGGAGCAGGGGTGACATCCCCTTCTCTTTGGAGAGTGCTACCTGCCCCAGTTCCCTTGTGGTGCTGGTAGAGCGAATGTGCGCCCCTGTTCAGCCCTGTTGGAATTCCAGACAAGGTGTGAGATGTGCCCTGCAAGTGTTTTGAGGACAGGTGATTGTGGCTCAGGAATGTGGGGTGCCCCCGCTCCCCCCTGGCCTGGCAGGAAGCTCAGCCTGGCTGTTCTAGGCTACCCTGCCCTGTCTGCCGTTCCTCACGCTGCAGGGAGGTGAGCGAGCTCTGTACTTTTGCCTGCCCGCCGAGCTGCTCTCATGCCTCCCCTTCCCCCCACAGCAACTGCCTGACCTACCGCCGCATCTACCTCCCGCCCAGCCACCCGGATGACCTCATCAGACCCGGCCTCTTCAAAGGCACCTACGGCAGCCACGGCCTGGAGATCGTCATGCTCAGCTTCCATGGGAAGCGTGCCAGGGGCACGAAGATCACGGTGAGTCCGGGTGCTACCCTGGCGGGCCCCGCTCTATAAACTCAGTCTGATTGGCTGTGCGGTAGCCTGACTCGGGCTGCACCCCAGCTACTCACAGTGGGCTCTGGACCCGTGGCACCCTGCGCTGGGGAGTTTGCTGGGAACGCAGATTGTCAGGTCCCACCCAGACCCATTGAAGTAGGATTTGTATTTCACAAGACCTCCAGGGGATTTGGAGCATTTCCAAGGTGGCTTTTCCCATGGCTCTCAGTCCTGGCCACACACTGAACCCCTGGGGCTGTTGAAGAAACCCTGATGCTGGGCCCTGGAGATTCTGATTCAGTGGGGGAGGGGCCTGGGACTGTGGTTCTGTGAGGTCCTCTGATGGGTGTAAGGTGCAGAGACCTCCTGCATTATTACACAGGCTCCCGATGCCATCCTGGCCTCAGCAGCTGAGGAACACAGTCAGAGGGGTTGTTGAGCTGAATGGGGGTCTCGAACCAGTTGGCCATTAGGCCTGCTCCACGGGCACCGTCCACACTGTGCTCACCTGTCATTTGCATAGCTGGGGTGTGTTTCTGCCAGATGCACTAACGTGTCCTGGGGAGCAATGCCTGTTCTTTGTGCTCACGGAGCTATGCTCTTGGACCTCGATTGGCCAGGGTCCCTGTGCTCTGGGAAGGCTCCTTGTGTGCAGAGCCCAGCACTGGGGCCCCTGCTGGAGCTGCAGGGCCTGGAGGGTCTCCCAGGTTCAGGGTCAGGAGCGTTTGTGTTCTAGGCAGACAGGTTCAGGTCTGGCCCTGCTGCCTGGCCCTGGGAGGGTCTGTGCCCTTCCCTAAGCCCCAGTGTTCTAGAATGGGGAGGTTTTTATACCTGGAGGGCTCAAGTGCACATGAGCCACTATGCTGGGTGTCTGTGCATCTCTTGAGGTCACTCAGGTTCTGTTAGCCCCTATTTTCAAAGATCCCTTCACAGATGGGGGTGCCTGCTGTGGGCACATATTTTTTAAGGGCTTCTAAAATATTCTTCAGAAGGGATGCTGCGAAGTCAGTGGGAACGCTAGAGTGAGCTGATTGGGCCAGAGGTGTGATCTAGGCAGGAAACCACACACAGTGTGTCTCTGCTGATGGCCGCATGTTCGCTCCTCAGGGTGACCCCAACATCCCTGCCGGGCAGCAGACTGTCGAGATCGACCTCATGCACCGCATCCAGCTGCCTGATGTGGAGAGCCTCCGCAACTTCAATGAGCTCTCCCGCATTGTCCTGGAGGTTCGGGAGCAGGTGCGCCAGGAACAACAGCAGCAGGAGAACGGGCTCGAGGACGGTGAGGGCCGTGGCCGGCAGAGCCCCCGGGAGCCCCAGCGGGGCCCTGCCCAGCCCATTGTGGAGCCACCTGCCGAGAAGGTCGGGGCGCCTGGGGACGGAGAGGCCGCGGCTGCGGCTGCGCCTGCTCCTGAGCAGCCCGCCCACTCCGGGCAGGGGCAGCCGTTTGTGTTGCCCGTGGGCGTGAGCTCGAGGAACGAGGACTATCCCCGCACCTGCAGGATGTGGTAAGAATGCCAGGGTGGGCCGTGACAGGCCTGCCGGGGAGTCCTGCCTCCCCACCCCCGTGGAGACGGGCTGTGGGGGCCGGGCTCAGCACCGGCCAGCGTGGGGGCTCCCTGCACCCAGCGGGGAGGCCCTGACAATTCCGTCTGAGTCCCAGCTCAGGCCCGTGCGGACAGCACCCTTCCCTGGCCTGCACGGAATTTGGAAGCTTCCGACCCCTCACCCCCGGGGAGCCTCCGAGGGGGCTTATTGGAACTGCCAGGCACGAGGCCTCCTTCCTAGTGCCTTCTGTCGCCTCGTCAGTCAGGTGCAGGGTAGACAGGTGAGTCTGCAGGTGGCATTGAAAGCAGCCGGTGAGGAGGGGGCTCTTCTGCCCCTGTCCCCCTAGAAGCCAGCTCGAGTCCACCTGGTTGTCCTTGTAGGTAAGGCCTGTTGGGTGTCTCCCTCTGGCCCCTGCTGTGCACCATCCAGTGTCAGCCGTCTGTGTCTTCCTGTGGTTTCTCTGCTGGCTCAGAAAGTGTGCGCAGAGGGCTGGCAGCACACTCCTGCCCCAGGGCTGGCTTGCTCTTTGCTTGACGGCTGTCCTTACGGTTTTGTCTTGGGCCACTGCCCTCAGCCACTCAGGCCCCCCCCTCCCCAGCCTGCTACACTTCAGGGCTTCCTAGGTGTCGATGAGCTAGAATGAATGAAACCACAGACTTGGGTCCTCCGTCCCACTGGCCACATTTCCGATGCCAGCAGCCGCACGTGTATCGCACAGTGTGGGCCTAGAACATTCTGTCAGTGCAGTTAGTTTTCCTGCACAGTTGCCCTAGGGGACCTTTGAGGGGATGACCTGTCCGTCTCTTGGCATCACAGCTGCCTGGCCTGAATGTCCAGTTACGTGGAAAGGTCGGTTTCCTTGACTTCTGGGCTGACTGCCGTCTTGGGCTGGTGGTGGCTGTCTGATTGGCGCGTCACACGTAGAAGAAGCTCCGGAGGGAGGCTTTAGGTGTCTTTGTGGGCTTGGTGGGTAAATTGGTTCTGAGCACCGAGTGCCCGTTGGGGTGGTGCCCCCCACAGCAGCATGCAGTTCACGACACCGGCTTGGTGTCTGGCCACTGGACTCAGTTCTGACCCCACCCCCCCAGAGATGGCGTCAGACCCAGCAAGACTGCCTCTGTTCTCTCAGACACCAGTCCCAACCGTGCTTCTGACCAACCAGCTATAGGTCGGGGGTTCCCGCGACCTCCTCCTCAGGTTCGATTAATGGGCTGGGGTGGCTCCCAGAACTTAGGGACACACTACGTTTACCATTTTGTTGAAGGAGTGAGAAAGGACGCAGGTGGGCAGCCACATGAAGAAACGTGTAGGGTCCCGAGTGCACTAGCTTCCAGCCCCGTGGAACTGGAGTGTGTACATAGGTGTCCCCCACCTGGGAGCTCCCTGAACCCCATACTTTGGGATATTATGGAGGCTTCCTCACAGAGGCATGGTCCCTCATTAGCTCCATTTCCAGCCCCTCTCTTGTCTGGAGAATGACGGGGCGCTCAAGATTCCAAGCTTCTGTTCCTGGCTGGCCACCTGCTGGTGTAAATTGCCCCTGAGGAATGTACCGGGATTTCAGGAGCCCTGTGCCAGGCACTGGGGCAGAGAGATCAATGCATGTATTCTTTTTATCTCACGTAGTGGAAATCCGTTTCATTTTCCTTTACGGTACACAATTATCACAAAAGTGGCTGAATGCGGGTTTTCTGAGAGGAGATATACAAATGGTGTTCCAGTATGATTTCAACTGTTGTGAGCTTTTTAGTGGTCATAAAAGAGAAGAGTTGTGTCGTTCTTATGAAACTCGACAGCCCGCAGTGTCTGGTGGCCAGCCAAGAGCCCAGTGGGCTCAGTCGGGCGCTCTCAGGCCAGCCCTGCGGTGGAGGCACGGGACGTGCCGCACATCGGTCTCTGTGACCTGGGAGGGGCGTGCTGTGGTCCCCTCCCTGTTTGGTTTGTGTGTCTGCGAGGCCTTGCCCCAGCGTGGGTGCAGGACGTGGCTGCCTCTGGTCCTAAGCTCGGTGGGCATCACTTTGCCTCCCTGTGGGTTCTGGGGCCAACTTCCCCACCTGAGACTCCCACGGACCGCTCGCCCTCATGCACAGGCCTGCTCTCCCTCTCCTGCCCAGGGGAGCCTCGGCGTGGTGGATGGAGGGTCGGGTGCCGGGCGCCGTTCTGTGCGCTGGGAGATTGGGCCAGCCCGCGGCTCCTCATTATCTTTATGAGCACCAATTTCTTGGCAAGAAAGACATAAAATTGCATCTTAGTCTCACATTGCTCTCGAAACTTGAAACTTGGCCTTTACGGGTATTTGAGAGTTCTGCCTTCTGAGTTCACGATGGTTGGGTGCCAATAAGTCTTTATTGATTATATTTGAGTCATTTACATGCTGACATAGCTGTCCTGGGAATTCAGATTTTAGTTATCTGAGCCAGCTTTGAGAAAGTGTACTTGGGGACAGGATTAGCGGCGGGGCTGCCCGAGACCCTCTTTCTTTAGCCGGATGAGCTGGTGGAGAGCGGCGGTCAGCAGGGTGAGCCTGACCGTGGGCCCGCGGCTCTGCGCGCCGGGCGCTTAAAGTTGCTGGGTGGTCCAGGTGACGCGCGCTCTCGGGCGCTGTGACTTGCTGCTGCCTGCTGGCCTGTGGTGCGGGGGCGCTGCCGGAGGGGCCGGCGGGGTGCGGCGGGGCGGGGCGGGGCCTGTGGTGCGGGGGCGCTGCCGGAGGGGCCGGCGGGGTGCGGCGGGGCGGGCCGGGGCCCGGTGCGCTCCTCCTGGCCCCTCTCACTGTCCTCCCTGCGCTTTCCCTCTTGTCTTCGCACAGTTTCTACGGCACAGGCCTCATCGCTGGCCACGGCTTCACCAGCCCGGAGCGCACCCCTGGGGTCTTCATCCTGTTCGACGAGGACCGTTTCGGGTTCATCTGGCTGGAGCTGAAATCCTTCAGCCTGTACAGCAGGGTGCAGGCCACCTTCCGGAATGCAGAGGCGCCGTCCCCACAAGCCTTCGAGGAGATGCTCAAGAACATCCAGTCCCTGACCTCCTGACAGGCCACTTTCTTGCGGGGCGGCTCCCGGGGCCCTGGATCCGGCACCTGGGAAAGGAAGCAGCATGCACTTTGGAGAGTCGGCCTTCTGACCAGAACACCCACCTTGTAGGAGTCTTGGCCCAGCCACCCCAAGACTCTTTGTACAGAGTGTGTGATGTTTGCGTGTGTCCTCGTTAGGAGCTCGTGGGAAGGCTGACTGAGCACGTCTTACAAAAAGAAAGAAAGAAAGAAAGAAAGAACCAGAATAGGACTGATTGAGAGGGCTGGCTGCAGAGTGTTGTGAACAACTCAAGTGGAGAAATTGGATTTGTCCTTGGCCTGCTGGCAGTTTTCACGGGACAGGTCGAGGGACCCTGGGGGCTGCTAAGAGGGATTGTGTGTGGGGCGTGCCAGCTGGAGGCGAGTGGAAGTGGCTGCAGGCTGGCAGGGGCCTGGGGTGAGGGCAGCCTGGGTATGGAGCAGTGTGTGCACAAAGGGAGGTCCAGGGGGGTTCAGGATGCTGGGCCGGGACCCTGGACTCAAGTGCCGTTTCTATACTAACCTGCTTGGAGTTTGGACAAAAGCATTTCACCTCTGACATGTTTGTGCATCAGTGCAGGGGGTCAGTGATGCGGGCCGGGAGGGAACGGCGGCTTGGCGGCCCTGGCCTCTGTCCAGCTTTAGAGTCAAGACCTTCACTGCATCCAGTTCCACACAGGCTGTTTGTTTGCACCCCCAACCCACCTCCTGCCCACGCTCTGGTGTCAGAACCCTGAGCTGAGCCACTTGTCTCAGAACCTGCCCCAGAATTGGGCAGGGCCACATCCGAAACACCCTGCGTTTCTCCACTTGCATAGCATACACAGGTGCTGTTCTTGGAAGGGTTTAAGCAGCAGCATGGTGGCACAAATGACTTTGGAGCTCCTTTGCAGGGAACAGGGCAGCTTTCTAGAAGTCACCCCCTATGTATGGAATGCACTTTGGAGATCAGGGTCTCTTGGGATCCTCCAGGGCAGAGGTCTGAGCACAGATGCTTCTGTGGGTGCTGTGCCGGTGTCCCACTGACACCTGCATTTGGGGACCCACTGTAAGGTCTCTGCTGATCTTAATGTTTCCTGAAGAACAGAGCCCAAAATGCACGTAGCCCCCCGAGAATTAGTTGCAGCTCTGCCTCCAGCCTGCAGAGAGCTGTCATCATGTTCACCTTCCATGGGGGGCGGCTTCACTGGGGAGGCAGGCCAGCCGTCCCCCTCTCTGTTGCTTGTCCTTGCTGGGTGGACTGTGCTGAGCCCTCATGCCGGGGGCAAGGGACCCCAGGGAAGGGGGCAGCTTCGTGGTGCCTTCATGTAGAGACTAACGTGAGATGTCCCATGAAACATGTTTTCCTGATGAATTTCTCCCTGACTGGCCTTTTTTTAAAAAATAAAAAATCCCTATTGCTCTAGCTTCAGTACCGTCGGCAACTTTGAACTTCCTTTGCTTCCCAGAATTGTAGAATTGATAAGCTCTGGGGCATGGTCCCTAAAAGGCAGACCTTCTAGGAGGTTCTTCCCAGCTCCCGACTCGGGAGGGTAGCCAGCCAAGAAGGTGGAGTCCCGTCCGGCTGGCTGTTGGACACACCGTGGCTCACCTCCCACATCCTTCTAGTAGGACCTGAGGCGTGGTCCCAGTTTTCGTGTCTTCCGCAGGACCGAGCCTCCAAGCGCTGTCACCCCCACCCCCTTGCGGCCGTCACTGTGTGTCCCGTACCAGGCATGCTGCTCCTGCATGGTGGTGGCCGCAGCCGTGAAGCCTCGGTGAGAATGGAGTGAAGGCCCGCGGGGCGTGCGGCTTCCAGGCTCCACGTTTCGCCCGAGCCTGAGGCTCACTCTGAGGTTGCTCTGCCTGAGCGCCCCCCTTGTCTGTATAGCCCACTCAGATTGAAGATGAGCGTTTCTGATGAAAAACCAGTCTCGAACCCAGATGGTAGAACCTGCCTCTGGAGTTGGGGCCTCTCCACGGTTTCTGCTAGCCGTGGCTGTTGGCTGTGTTCACGTGGGTCCCTGGCTCTGGCGTCAGGCGGTGCCCCGGGGACCTGTGGGGCCGAACGGCTCGGCAGTGGTCTGGGTGAGGGCTTGTCACCCGCACAGCTGGGCATCTAGCATACGTCTTATTTCCCACTTAGTGGAACTGTGGCCAGTTTTGGTTTCCAGTTGAGTAGGCGAGTGTGCAGAGCCTGTGCAAGCCAGCCCCAGGGGGTGTGCCTGAGGGCAAAGCGGGCAACCAGCCCATCCGGGCAGCTTCCAGCCGGTAATTCGTTGCAGGTGAGGATTCAGAAAGGCTGAGGTCCTGGTTGGAAGCCTGAGGGCAGCTGGGGGTTTGATAACACAGGTCCCCACAAGGAACCTGAATGACCCAACTTAGGGACTGTCTGTGCCTACGTGCTGCATGATTCGGGGAAGGTGGCGGTGGACCTGGGTCGGTTTGGCCATCTTCCCCTGGTTGGCACCCCCTTACTCGCCACTGTGCTGCCCTGTGGTTGGATGAGTCTCGTGGTGTGAGTGGCAGGGGAGGGGCCTCAGGTGCGTGTCTGCTGCTTGATGGGAAGAGCCGTGGAGATTTCAAATGGGAGTCTGTGGAGGTTCTTATGTGTTGGGGCTGATTGTTCACTGCAGGAGGCTTTTGCGATTGGCCGGCCACTCAGGCCTGGCGGTCTATCTGGTTATGTTGGCCCACCCAGCTCAGACGTGCCGTGTCTGCTGCTGGGTGGGAGCAGGTTTGGAGGCCTCGTGGTGGTGGGAGTTTCAGAAGCCTTCCTCCCACAGTCCAGACTGGGCCTCCTGTCCTGGCCCCGCTCCTCTGTCCCTCCATCTGGGCAGCTGGCTCACCGTGGCTGGTGTTGAGGGCTGCACCCTCCCTCCCTCCCTCACCTCTTGCCCCAACCCAAGCAGCTTAGGCTGGGCGCCTGTACTTGGCGTTCCTCTTGGCCAAGGCGGAGGGTGGCAGCGCTGGTGGGCTAGCTTGAGGAGCAGGCCAGGCCTCCATCCCCGCTTCATGCAGAACAAGCTCTGAGCTGGAGTTGGCCATCCGACGTTCTCTCTCCCTGAGAACCTGGGGTTGCTGCTATGGCCTGGTCCGGCAGGGCCTGTCCCTTAGGCAGCCCACCCTCCGTGCCCCACCAGATGCAGCGGTTCAGGGCTGGTGTTCAGTTTGTGGGTGGCCCGTGTGTTGCACACTGCTCTAGTGCTCACGAATAGTGACAGAGAGGACCCTGCTCAGTCCCTTGGCGTGGCAAACTCGGTCACGGGGATCTCGGAATTTCTGAGCTCCCTGCGTAGACCCGGTGCTTTGAGGAAGTTGCCCTGTTCTGTCAGAAGCCCTCGTTCTGTCTCTGTCTTCATGCTCTAACTTTTAGGAATGCTTATGGCAGTGTTCTCAGACAGCCCTCCCTGGCTTGCGGCTTGTGCACCCCAGTCCTTGGCCAATCCCAGAGGTAATGTAGGCTGACCTCCCTGTTCCATACTTTTGGGAGGTCTGGGACATACATCCTTGGAAGTGTTTAGAGAGTAGAAATAAGCCATGGTGCCGTCGATTAGCCTGCAGCTGCGAACGGGAACAAGACGGTGCCAAATTACTGAGTGCTCTGTGTCATTTATGGCTTGGCGGCCTGCAGGCCAGCCTTCAGGAGGCATGGGTGACCGGTGGTGCCTCTGAGGCTTGGAAGACATCCTCTCTTCTGGGCCCTTTCTGTGCTCACAGGGAGACCCGCCAATACACAGGAAGGGGTCAGAACCTTTACTCTTTCAGCCTAATTTTACTTTTGGTTGTTCCTTGAGATCACGTAGCCTACTTGGAGAAGAAACCCGTTTCTGCTGCTTCATACTGAAATCCCACGCCCTGACAGCCAACAGGTGAGGTAGGGGGAGCTACTGTCCCTCTCGGGTGTCTGCTGTGGTGCAGGGTGGGCTGGAGCGGGGGTGATGCCCCCGCGGCAGGGCCAGGACCCGAGGAAGTGGCTGCTGTGAGCCTGCGCCCAGTGTTGTCACCGGGATGGGACCACCCTGTGGGGCTGTTTCTCCATAAATCAGTTTTTGAAACGTTGTGTGCTTTGTAATTGTTTTTTGGGGGATGTGATTTAGATGGAGGCCGGAGCCATGAGCCACGTGAGGTGGGGGTTGCTGGGGGCCAAAGGATGGGGGTGGATCCTGGCGGGGTGGGGGGCCCTGGGAGCCTCTCACACCTGGACCTGACAACGTTTTGACTTTCCCAGTTGTGCAATGAAGTGGTAAGTGATCCCTGGGAACGCAGACAATATGGTAGGTCACTGGATCCCTCCCTCTGACCTCGGTTTGATAGGTGTCCGCATCACCGACCCGGTGGCCCTGAGGAAGCTGGGGCCACAATGCGATTTTCTCAGGCTACATTCAAGGGGAGTTTGCCTTTTCTGAGAACAGGTTAAGAACAGGGCAGATGAGGGCAGGGGCTGTGCTCTGTGGTGGGCGCACAGCTGAGGGTCTCATTTCTGAGTTTTCTGTTTGTAAAGGTAATATTCTTGTTAAACAAGTGCAAGAATTTAATACAGGAAGTATAAAAGCACCTCATGTTCCTGTTCAGGGGCGGGAGGAGGTCCCTCCTCTGTCTGAGCAGTGGCTTAGCCCTGCAGCCCCCCTGGAAGAAGGCTGCCTAGTCCTTCCCCCATGGGAGGCTGTGCTGGCAGGGCCCTGGCCAAGCTCCCAGTGCGCCCTGCATCCCCCTGGGTCCCCTCGTGGGACTTTCTGTAGTCTGGCCTCTGGTGGGGATTCAGGGCCACCGCATGCACAGGGGACCCCAGCCAGCACGAACTGAAAATCTAGGAGGGCTGGAAGGCTGCCTTCCTAGCACATGGTTTTTGGAAACATATGGCTGCAGGGAATAGTTCCTCTGCTCATGTTGAGGGTGGCACCTGCGGTCCTTTCCCACCCCCACTGGCCCTTGTGTAGATGCCGAGTCCTGGGATGAACAGGTGCTTCTCTGGGAGCGGACAAGAGGGAAGGAGGCCGTGGACTCTGCTAGGACACGTGGGGAGCGCTAGAGGGAGGCCTGAGAGGTGGCCCAGCATCCTGCTCTCCCACTGCGGGCACACGCCTGTGGCCCAGTTCCAGCTGCAGACCCAGGGCTGCTGAGCAGCCCACAGCAACCCCTGGGGCTGCTCAGTCCCCAACCCCAGCTGCTTGTTTGGAGCCTTCCCTCTCGGCCATTGAGTCTCCATGTTTGGGGCCATCCCATGTGGTAGGGCACTGAGCAACATTCCTGGTCTCCTCTATCATGGCAACCCAAAACGTCTGCTGACATGGCCAGTGTCCCCTGGGGGTAGTCACCTTGTGGAGAACCCCTGGGTTAGTACCTGCACCTTCATGCCCCAAACATGGTGCTGCCTGTTGTGGAAACGGCAGTTAACCAGCAGTGGGGTCTCTGCCCTGCAGAGGTCACAGCATGAAATGTCCCCCAGATGGGCCTAGTGGCCTCCTTTGGACACTCGGGGGCACCCTATTAGGATGTGGAATGGTCTGTCCCCAGTGCAGTCAGGGGTCAAGGCCAACATGGACGTGGGTGCACTTGGACCTGTGGTGCCTAGCTTGGGCGAAGCCTGGCCCGGCACGTGCAGGACCAGGGCGGTGGGTGGGGTGCTGTGTCCTCAACCCGTCTCCCCCAACCCAGGAGGGACATCACTCCCAGAACCTCAGCAGGGGCCCAGGAGCTGGATCTCTCTGGTGCTCCAGAGTTTTGGCTCCTCCCACGTCCAGGGCTGCCTTCCCCAGCACACTTGCCCTGGTGCCTGGTGGTCGGGAGGAGGTGTGGACCGTGTGTTACAAGTAGTGCTGCCGGCCACTTGGACCGACGGGCTGGCTCCCTGTGGGGTGGCCGGGTGGGAGAGGGAGATGCCTGCCCAGCCCTGGGATGCTGAGCCACGGCCTCTGGGGAGAGGGTTCAAGCACTCGTAGCTTCCGAAACCCTCCACAGGGTTCTGATGCTGCCGCGTGGCGGCCCGTCCGTGGCTGTCCTCCGTGCCGCGTTAACACGCATCTCCTTTTCCAGCATCTTTTGGGAAGAGGATGCAGAGGAACGTGACTTTCAACAAATGGCTGTCCCTCACTCTTTAGTGAGAAACGGTTGAGCTGTCCTTTTTTATCTTGGTTAGTTTCTGTCTTACAGTTTATGTGCATGTTTAGTGTGTACACGTCTTTCACGGGTGTGCATACAGCTCTGTACAAGTGCCGCAGTTGGGGTACGGAGCCTTCCGTCCCCTGGTGCTGCCCCTTCAGAGTCAGCACCCCACCCTGCAGCCCCTGGCCCGCCTCCATCCCTGTAGCCTTGCCTTTCTTGGAACGTTGGGTTTCCGGAGAGCGCTGCGGTGAGCAGCGCCTCTCAGCCTTTTCTTCATTATACTCTCCCCCCCAGGAGCCTTTCTGGACTTTTTTCTCCTAATACTCCCCATGACATTTTAATGCCACAGGTAGGCTGTGCAAGTTTGTGTGGGTCTGTATGTGCACGTTTGTGCTTGTAGCCACACAGGCGCAGATGACACAGCGTCCTATGGGCCGAGAGGGAGGCCTGGGGCGCTAACTGTGAGCCCCCAGGAGCCCTGATGGCCACGCTGAGAAGGGACAGCTGGTGAGGAAGGTGGAGGTGGGAGGTGCCCCATACCAGGCTGCTGCAGGGATTCGGATTAGAACTGGTATGGTCTGGAAGTGACCAGAGCCTGGATGAGGAGTCGTGCACAGCTGAATGAGACAGGAGATCTGGGGTGTAGATCTGATTCCACTCTTGTCTGGGTTGTGCTGCTGGGCCACACGCGGTCTCAGGTCCCACCTGCTAGTGGCTCAGCCCCAGGGCTCACCTCACCAGAGCCCCTGTGACCACTCAGTGGACAAGAGGAGCCCGGACGCAGCCACCCCCACCTGGGGAGGGGAGGAGGGGAGCCCTGAGCCCTGCAGTGCATGGGCCGGTCAGCCCTCCTGCAGACTCTCAGAGAGCGGCTGCTGAGCACCCCTGTGGACCAGGGCCCAGGAGGCCGGCGAGGACCTAGACCCAATTCCCCTCCTCTCCTCAGGCTCCCTCCCAGACCCAGGATGGGGACAGAGGCTGCGGAGCCCGGGTGAACGGCCCTCACTCTTTGGTGAGAAACGGTTGAGCTATCCTTTTTTATCTTGGTTAGGTTCTGTGTGGCAGGTGCACAGGGCATCAGCAAGGGGACCTCCATGGAGCTTCACCCCCACTGCTTCTAACATTCCACAGTTCTATTGGGAGGCAGGCTCCCACAGGGTGCCACGGGCATGGGGAGACATGGCGTGGAGCCATGGCACGGAGCCCCTCTCCTAGAAGATGCTCGGGGGATCTCATGGAAAGCACTAGAATGTGAGTCTGGTGCTGGGGTGAGACAGGGACAGGTGCCTGGCTGTCTGGCTCGGGCTGTGTCCCTTTTGTGGCGCTCTGATGACAGTAAGGATGGTGGTGGTGCCCTGTCCCTTGGCAGAGCACAGGACATGGTGAAGGAGAAGGAAAGGGAGCCCACGTTCCACAGTGCATCAGAGAGAGAGTTCCAGAATGTTGTGGTTGGAGGCGGGGAGAGTAAGGGGTGACGACGGAGCCTGCGATCCCACAAGGAAAGGTAAGGCTTTGGGACAGCTGACTTGCACAGCGGGGACTGGTCACATATGCAGGGCCCCTGTCAGAGTGAAAAAGGGAGTCCTGGATCCTGGGGGCCGTTAATACACCATAGGAGTCGGTGGCACCTGGTATGACCGTGACCCAGACTGGACTGGGAAGGGATACTTCCAAGAGATCCCAAAGTGCCCCCAATGAGGGACAGGAGCATGCAACTCTTGATCTCAGGAACGTAAGTTTGAGCCTCACGTTGGGTGTAGAGATTACGTTAAAAAAAAAAATCATTACCAAATGATTTTGGTAAAAATCATGTTTTTACCAAACCCACAGGATTTAGCTTTGTAGGGCTCCTCTGTGCCTGTCATGGGTCCATCAGGCAAGGTTATCCTGTAATAACAAACCTCAAAACAAAATCACAACTTCTGGGTTCTTTTCTGGGTTAGCAGTAACAACGTTCCCAAGGATACGGACGTGGACGTGTGGAAGGGACAGTCCTCCAGCCACAGCCCCCAGGGCCAGCATGGTGGTGGCTGGGATGGTCCCGAGGGCAGTGTCCTTGCTGCTGGATAATCTGTCCCTTGCTCTGTCCACCTGCAGGGGTAGGGGGGTGACCTGCCACTTTGGGCCCTCTGTCTTGGCAGCCAGCTCCGTCAGGTCACACAGAGGCCTCCCCAAACCCTGCTTCTAACTGTGGGGTTGGGTCCTCATCTGGAGTAGAGGACAGGCCCTTTTCTCTTTCCACTCCTACAGGAGGTTCAAATCATTGGGATATCCAGTCTGGAACAAGGAACTGAAGAACATTTGTGCCCCGTCTCTGGGTGTTTGGTGGCCCGTCCCTTATCTTGCCCCAGCAAGGCGGCGGTTGCCCTCCTTCTGCTGGTCTCCCTGCATCTGCCCAGGGTTTGTTTGGGTTTTAAAGTTTTTGTTAGCGCTCACTTGGCCTCATGCTGCCACAGCCTGCCGCCCTCACCACATGCAAGAGTGGGGAGCGTCCCCCTCTGCCACCAGCTCTCCGACGGCAGAGGTGGCCCCAGTCGCAGGCAGGTGGCACGAGGCTTCATGGCAACCTGAAAGAGACCCCAGGCTGCAGGTGACGGTCCCAGGGGTGGCAGGAAGGGGCTGTCTTGGCTGGGTTCCCCTAAAAGCCAGCCGTGAGCTAGGGTCTGCAAGTGTATTACTGGGGGGATGAACTGGGATAGGGTGTGGGGAGGGAGGGAGGAAGCAAGGAGTGGTGCACAGGACACCAGCAAGGGGACAGCAGCGGGGGCAGCTGGGGCTCCGGCCTGCAGGGATGCCGGGAGGTGGCGTGGCGCACGTCCCACGCAGCCGTCCCTCCTGCAGCACAGAGCTCAGGTACTTACCCATCTGCCCCGTCGCTGCTGAGGGCTACTCCCGGGGCCACCGGTCCCTGGCACTCTTGGCCTGCCCCCACACGGGGGTCTGGAGAGTTGCTGTCGTCGGGCAGTTACAGGAGTTGACAGCCATCAGCATGTGAGTGCTGTGGGGGCTGGGGCGGTGCACAGGTGCTGGCCACGCCTGCCTCAACGGCCCACCACTTGTCCGTCCCCTTCGAGCCAGGTCATACGGTCCCCTCTGGGCTGCTGAGCCACTGCTAGCCCAGAGTCCTCCCCTGCAGCTCATACGAGGTGGCCTCCGGGGGCAGGGGCAGGGGCAGGCCCGATGCGGGCTGAATGCAAGCCCGACTCATCATGTTCTCAGCTGGGGACCCTTGGTTGGTGAACACACTGCACAACTGCACCACGACTCTGGGACTCAGAGTGCTCTCTCTGCGCCGCCTCCTCCTACCTGGGTGCTTTGGAAACAAAAGCGTGACAGAAACGTTTGGTAGCCACAGGCTTCTCTGGTCCCACTTCCCTCCTCTGAGGCAGTGGCTGTGAGCCAACGCCTGCCTGAAGTAGGAAGGGGAAAGGAAAATACAGGGAAAAAAGAGAATCTGCCTCACTCACGTAGTGACAGCTGACCTGCCTGGGAGGCTTACTGCTCCGTCCTAGCTGACCTCAAACTTCCAGCTTCCTGTGGATTGGGTCTAGTACAGACGGCACCCAGGCTTGCAAAGTGGGGCCACCTGCCCGATGCACACAGTGAGGCAGAGGCAGGGCCAAGGTTGGGGTCAGGACCTGGTTACCCTGCACACTCAGTGGCATTCATAGGGAATCACGTGCCTGCTTCGGGGTTTGGCTTCCCCACACTGCTGTGTTCCTCTTTCTGGAAATGCCACCAACTCCTTCTTTCATCATTTCTGCTATGAATGGGCATTTGGGTCACTTCCAGTTTGGGGCTGTCAAGCTTGCTGTGGTTTGTCCTTGCCTTCTGGTGGGCCGAGTTCTCGTTCCTTCGGGGCGTATGACGGGGCCGTGAACAGCTCGGTTATCGCGTATTCATCCACGGGCTTAGGTTTGGTAAGCGTTGCCGGATGGTTTGCCAATACAGTTACTATCAGCTTCGTGCGCAACGCAGGAGGGTTCCAGCGGCCGCGCGCCCGGTAAACCTGGTGTTCGTTGGTCCTTCCGTCCGCTCCTGGGGAGGGGCGGGGACGGGGTCAGCGCTGAGCTGCCGCGGGCGCGGAACGGCGAGTCACAGAGCCGGAGCGCCCGGGGCGCCCGGGCTGTCACAGCAGGGCCCCGTCCCAGCGGGCGCGGGAGGAGCGGAGCAAGGGGGAAGGCCGGCAGCGCCAAGGCGGGCAGGCACACGGAGCGCTAGGTTCGCGGGGAGGCTCCCGCATCGTCCCGTCATCAGCTGCAGTAAGAGGCCGGCGACAGCATGTGCACGCAGCCACGCAGCGGGGGTCCCGGGCCCGGGGCAGCCACGTGCTGCGGGCACGGCCCCGGCGGCCTGGCTGCCCGGGCGCACGGCTGCAAGCCCAGGCACGACGGCGGCTGCCTTCGCGGCCCGGAAAGCCCGGGCAGCCCTGCGGCCGGAAGGCGGCACGGCGGGGCGTCGCCCGGCGGCGCTGGCTACTCCGGTCGGTTGGGGCACCTGCCGGCACACGCACACCCGCCCGGGGGCGGGGGGCGCTCTCGTTCCCGACACCCGGACAGGCGCGTCCTGGCGTCCCTTCGGAGCCTGCGGGGCAACGGAAGGCAGGCCAGGGCTCAGGCCGCGACGGCCCAGGCCCCAGGGCGCTCAGGAACGACACGCGTCTGCAAAGGTCACCACGTGGGCCCAGATGCCGGGCGCGCAGCCAAATCCGACCTTGAAGGAAAAGCAACGAGCGGCTTCAGGGCGCCGCGCGGGCTTCCCTCAGCCGGCCGCGGGGCGGAGACACCGCTGCGGCGCCCGCGAGCGTCGCCCAGTCGTGATCCCGTGCGCGCGGGCTCCGCCCCAAGCCCTCCCTGTGGCCCACCGACCCCGAGGCCCCACGCCGTCAGAGGCCAATCAGCCGCCAGGTAACGGCACATGCCTAGAAGGCAGCGCATGATTGGCTAAGCTCGGGCACGTCCGCGGCGCGCCGGGGCCATCGGGCCGGAAGGGCGGGGCCTGAGGCGGCAAGCGGACGGAAGGGGTGGGGCCCGCGAGTGGGCGGACCCGTGCGTGCGCGTGCGTAGGCCTGCGTGCGCGCGCGGGGCTGGCCGCGGGGAGGAGCCACACGCGTGAGGGCCGGCCCTGCTGTCGTCACCCGCCTCACGATGGTCACCACCAGCACCGCCGCCGCCGCGACCCTGTCGGAGCCGCGGCGGGCACTTCCGGGGGCCCTCGGGTGTCCGTTGGGTCTGTCAGCACGCACGCCCCCGAGCGCGTCGCGGCAGGCACGCGCGTCCCTGAGCCCCGCTCGCCGGGCCGCGGACGCCGCACCCGGGGCGGCCCCAGCTCCGTCCCTGGGGGGCCCGGGCCCCGGTCGCTCCGGCCCAGCGGCGGCTGGAGCCCGTGGGCAGGGCAGAGGGCACGCCTACGCCGACGTAAGCACCGGAGGCCCCTGTAGTGTTTCCCGGCCCGAGAACGTCGGGGGAGGGTCTTCAGGCCCCGCTGCCCGCGCTGGGGCTGTGCTCGGGCGCCGTCCGTGCGAGCGTCCGTCAGCCGCGCTCTCCGGGGCCAGCCCCCCTGGAGGCTGACAGCCTCGACGCGGAAGGATCTGCTCCCGCCCCTGAGTTTTGGCACGAAGCCGCAGACTGAGTCTCGCCGGGCTGGCCTGTGAGCCCCTCCGCCGGCAGCCGGGCGTGCGCTTGGGGGCTGCGGCCTCGGGGGTCGGGCCCATTGGACGGGCGGGCGCGGGCCCCGGTCCTGGGCGGCAGCGCGCCGGCGCGAGCGGGGCGCGGGGACCTGACGCGGAGCCGCGGGCAGGCCGGCTGCGGGAGGGGGGAGGCGGGATGTCCCACGGCTCCTAGACGCGTCCCCGCCGCGGGGGACTTGCGTGGCTTTGTGTTCCCCTTGTGCCCCCGGGGGACTGCGTGTGGCGTTCTAGCGACTTGTTCCCGGGGCGGAATCACCGTGCGTGGCCCCGAAGGCAGTTCGATGTAACGTACAGTTTTGACAGTCTTCGCCTTCAGTGTTCCGAGTGGTGCCCCGGGGGTGCCCCAGGGGTTGTGGCTGGAGAGTTCTCGCCGGGTTGGAGCCTTCCTGTCATTCCCTGAAGGGCCCAGCACAAGTGTGGCTGGAGAGTGGGTGAAGCCAGTAGGTTTGGGAAAGCAGGACTTCACCACAGCCGGGCACGCAGGCGCAGCGTCCACCTGCTTCTGTTGCCAGCCGCAGTGCCCCTCTTAGTCTCCGAAGGATGCCCCTCCCTCCCTGGGGTTTCGTGACGGGAGTCAGTTCCAAGAAAGCTGGCCCAGGTCCTCACCCAGCAGTGCCGCCCCCCCCCCCCATTTACACAAAGCCCAGAGCTCTCTAAGTCTTCCTGTTCTTGTTTTCTAGGAAGAGCACATTTCAAACCTTTGGGAAAGAAGTGTGCCTCATAGATCATTCGGTAAGGAAAGCAGACCCTCAGCAACTTTGCTCCCACTCCGATAAGCCCGTGGGTTTGGGAGAGTGCAGAAAGTGGGTGGGTCCACAGCATCTCATGGAGATGTGTCCGACTCGGAGTCTGTGGTTCCGGGGCCCATCAGCTGGTCCCCAGTATCTCTGCAGGGTCACCCACCGCCTCCCCCACCCCTGGCTCCCGAAGACACTTCAAGACAGGGATTCAGGAGGCCTGGGAGAACAGTAGTGCCCCCTAATATACCTGTTCTGGGCACCAGCTGCTTCATCTGACCCTGGAGAGGATGACTTCCCCTCTCCTTCCTGCCTGTGGCCGTGGTGAGGACCACGGGATGGATGTGGAAGCCTTTGTGAATGTAAAGCACTGACGGCAGATTGACCTCCAAGGAGAGCAACCCTCTCCCCACCGCAGTCGGTTGTACTCCCCCAGACTTGCCCGTGGTAATGCGGCAGGAAGTGGCTGGGAATCCTAGCAGCTGGTCTGTAGGCTCTGCTCGTCCCCCTCTAATTGACCGGAGAGTGAGCCATGGTAGCCTGCCTCTTGCTGAGCTGCAGGAGGAGCTGGGGCCCCTTGTTCCCTGCCCCTGGATGCCCTGCCTCAACCCTGGCTCTCTCCAAGCATTCATTGACTATTCCAGAGAGTTCCTCGGCTCACATCTCAAATACAGCAGCATGTTTAATTCTGTCTTTTCTGGCTCTTGCTCAGATGTGTCCCGTCCCCAGCACTGTTCATCGAGAGCCCATCTGCTGTGAGTGCCAGGCCAAATTCGGGGGCTGCCTGCCGGTGCCCAGGGTCAAGGCGATGTTGCCTTACTGGGTCCCTTTGTCCTTGAGACCCCGAAAGCAGGTAGGTGACTTGGACCAGGGCTGCTTTGTCTGAGTCCAGGGTGAACTTCAGGGGACCAGTCAGTCATCCCTCAAAATCAAAGATGTTATATGTATGATTTCTTAGAATTTCTGGGAGACAGTTTTCGTGTGTGTGTGTGTGTTTTTTTTTTTCAAAAACCAGATCTATGGAGTTAAGACTGGCATGTGATAACTGCACATATCTGAAGTGTACAGGTTGCTAACTCTTGACATAGATACCTGTCTGTGAAACCACCACTGCTGCTGAGCTGACGTGCATACACACAGCCCTGAAAGGTTTCCTTGTGCCCCTTTGTGACTCCCCCCAGCCCTCCCCGCCCTGCCATCCCCAGGCAACCACTGATCTGTTTCTGTCACCCCAGACCAGCTTGCATTTTCTCAGATTTTATATAAATGGAATCATATAATAGGTCCTCTTCGGCCTCGTTCACTCAGCATAATTATTTCCGAGCTTCCTCCATGTGGTTGCTGAGTGGTGCTGGGTAATGTCCATCATATGACTGGACCACAGTGCAGCCATTCGTCTAGTGAAGGACATTTGCACCATCTCCACAAATTTTGTCTATTACAAATAAAGCTGCTGCAGATGTTTGTGTACAAGTCTTTGTATGAACATACATACCTTCATTTCTCTTGGGCAAGTAACTAGGAGTGGACTTGTTGGATCATGGGGTAAGTGTCTGTTTAACTTTTTAAGAAACTGTCAACTGTTTTCCAAAGTGGTTGTATCATTTTACATTCCCACCAACAGTGTATAAAGTTCCAGTTCCCCCATATTCTCAGTAACATGTGGTTTCGTCAGTCTTTTAAATTTTAGCCATCTTAATAGGGGTGTGTCTTGCTGTGGCTTCAGTTTGTATTTCCATGGTAACTAGCAATGCTGAGTGTCTCCTCCATATGCTCTTGCCATCTGCATGTCTTACCTGATATGTGTCTGTTCAGGTATTTTGCCCATTTAAGAAACATTGGGTAGTTTGCTTTTTCTTTTTTTTTTAATTAATGGAGTTTTGAGAGTTTTTTATATATATTCTGGATATAATATGAGATACTCAATTTGTAAACATTTCTCCATGTTTTTGACTTGTTCTTTTATTCTCTTATCAGTATCTTTCACAGAGCATAAGTTTTAAATTTTGATGGAGTCCAGTTTATCAATTTGACCTTTTCTGGATCTTGCTTAGGTGTGCTCCTACCCCCAGCACAGCAGTAGCACGTGCTTTCTAAGTATTCCTAAAATATCTTAGCTTAAGCCAAGATCAGAAAGGTTTCTCCTTTATTTTCTTCTAGAAGTGTTACAGTTTATAGTTTGTGTTTAGGTCTGTGATCCATTCTAAGTTAATTTTTGTGTGTAGCTTGAGGTATGGGTTGAAGTTCCTTTGCTTTCGTCATGGGTGTCCAGTTGTTCTGATGCCACATGTCATAGAGGCCATGCTTTCTCCCCTGGCTGACCTTTGCACCTTTGCCAGAAATGAGCTGTGCGCGTAGCTGTGGGCCTGTTTCCGGACTCCGTTCCTTCTGCTGTTCTCATTGTCTGCGTGCCGCCACGCCGTCTCCATTACAGTGACTTTATAAGGAGCCGTGTGTCCTCTAGTGCTGTTTCTCTTGCTTTAAGTTGGTCATTCTGGTTTCCTTGCATTTCCATGTGAGTTTTAGAATCCATCTGCCAGTTTCTACAGAAATGTCCTGCTGGGAGTTTGTTTGGTCTTTTTTGTGTAAATTAGTGTAAAGAGAATCATCATCTTAATAATACTGACTCTTTTGACCCGAGAACGTGGTGACCTCTCTATCCGTGTAGGCCTTTCATGTTTCTCAGGGGTCGCTTGCAGTCAGCAGCGCACGGGTCTGGCGTACCTTCTGTCACGTTGATCCGTGAGTTTTTCATAGCTTTGAGGACATCATTTTAAAAATTCGGTTTATGATTGCTCATTGCTAGTATTTAGAAATACCACTGATTTTTGTGTTTTGATCTTGCATTCTACAATAATGGTTACCTCCTTTATTCTCGTAGCTCTTTTTGTAGATTCCATCAGGTTTTCTACGTAGATCATCACATCATCTGCAGAGAGAGATGATTTCATTCCTTCCTTTATAGTTTGGATGCCTTTTATTTTTCTTGCCTGATACCCTGGCTAGAACTTCCAGTACACTGTTGAGTGGAGTGGGGAGACAAGACATCCTTGTCTTCTTCCTCATCTTAGAGGGACAGCATTCAGGTTTTCACCATGAAGTAGGATGTTAGCCCTTGGTTTAGATGCCCTGCATCAGGCTGAGGGAGTTCTGGCTATTCCTAGTTTGCTAAGAGGTTTTATCCAAAATGAACATTGGATTTTTTCTGTCTATTGAGGTCATCACTTTTTTTCGTTTGTTAATACGATGGATTGCATTGGTGGATTTTCGAAAGTTAAACCATTTCCTAGGAGAAACCCCCTTTAATCATGATGCATTCTCCTTCGTATATTTGATTAGAAGTTTTGCATGTTTATTCATGAGGGATATTGATCTGCATTGTCCTTGTTTGCCTTTGTATTTGGGTAACGCTGGCCTGGTACAATGAGTTGAGAAGTATTCTCTCATTTTCAGTTTTTTGAAGACTTTGTGTAGAATTGATATTATTTCTTCCTTTAATGTTTGGTAGGATTTACCACTGAAGCCATGTGGGACAGAGCTTCCTTTGTGGGAAGGTTTTTAACTACAAGTTTAATTTCTTCCGTAGATACAGAGTTATTTAGGTTATCTGCTTCTTATTTAGCAAGCTTTAAGGAATTTGACCATTACATCATTGTCAGATTTATTGGCATGATGTTATTCATAATATTTTCTAATTACCCTTTTAATATCAGTAGAATCTGTAGTGAGGCCATCTCTCTCATTCCTTGTTTTTTAGTAGACTCAAAGGGGTCACTGGCTTCAAGATGACCGAGTCATGTTCTAGGCAGTGATGACGGCCTTCGTCCCCCCTGTTGGTCACTGTATCATTTGAAAGTTGGGCAGGGTAGATATTATTGTACCCCTCTAAAGGATGGGTAGACTGAGGTCCAGAGTGGGGCAGGCTTTTCTAAGGTTACACAGTCAGTTCATAGCAGATGAGGGATTAGAATCCAGAACTCTCCCCACTGAGTTGTGCTGCTGGGCATCAGGGAGGAGGTGGCCCTAAGCAGGATGGAAGGAGTACAGAAGCCAAGGTGCCTAGCCTGTCTCGTGTTTGCCAGCTGGCCCCCCCACCTCTATTCTCTCTAGCTCTGGCTGCCCATGTTCTGATTGGCAGCCCCATGAGCTGTTAAAACTGTAGATCTGGTCCTATCACTCCTCTGTAGCTCCCAACTTCTGAGTGTAGAACAAAGTCCCGGACACGGTTCCTGGGGTCCTTCCTGATCTTGCCCCCGCCTGGCTCCGGCCTCCTTTCCACTTGCCCCTCAGGCTTCTGTTCCAACAGAGGGAAGGTGTTCGGTGCAAGTAACAGAAAACTGACCCAGAGTGGGTTCATCCAGTCTTGGGAGACAGAGGACTCTACTAGGACTCGCCTTAAGGACCCAGACTCTTTTTGTCCTTTACGCATAGTGTTGGCGCTGTCATCTTTAGTGTTTCAAGATGGTGGCCATGGGTCTCTTTTTTACACCGTGATACACATGGCAGAAAGTGAGCCTTTCTGGGGTCCTCCTTTTCTCAGGGGGGAGTAGAAGGCTTACCCTCCCGTTCTGCTTTCTTATCAGGGATAAAAAAATTCTCAGACACCCCAGCCGACTTCTCTTTTGTCTTTTTGGCCTCACCTTCAGACTCATTCCTGGCAAAGCCCTGACTGGCTGGTGCTGCTCCCCTGGGACTGGGCACTTTGCCCCTTGAGTGAAGCTGGGTTCTTTTAACAAGGGGGGCTGGGGAATGATTGCTGCAGAGGCAGCCCATAGGCTCTGCCTGGAAGTTTGTTCTGTCCATATCCTGAGGGCTCTCCAACAGGTACATGCTGCTCTCCTGCCTTCTCCACCTAGCCGGCCCCCTGTGGCACGGCTCAGTGATGCTTCTCAGACAGACGTTCCCAGCCTGGAGTTTCTCCCCACTCCTGCTCCCCCGCATCCTGACATTTATTCTGTCAGTGGACAGCACTGCGTAGTGAACTGCTGTGGGCAGGACAGGTCTTTGCTCCTAGTGCCGTGCACGCTCAGAGAGTGTGCTCAGCCAGCGCTTGGTGGATGGGGCAGAACTGGCCCGAGTGTGCCTGTCCTGTCGGGCAGTGCCATGTTGGCAGGAGGTAGGGGGGGACGGAGGTTCCTGGGTTCTCCAGAACCCCTTCCATATCTTCCTTTGGATGACCGTTCCGCCCCTGGGCCCTCCCCTGTCGGGTCCTGTGCTTGGCAGCATGTCGCACACCTGCTCTGGGTCGCTTCTCTGCCTTGGGAAGTCAGCAGGGTCCACTCACAAGTAGGTTTTGTTGTCTTTTCTAACGTGCGACCCGAGCACATGGCGGGAACTTACACTGGTTCAGGGGGCATACCCCACCTGCGCCTCCCCCAAGGCTTCCCTGTGCGGCCCGGAGATGTGCTGTGCGTGTGGTCTTTCACTAGTGACACATAACACATTGCCCGACTGCCTGCCTTCAAACTGCAGTCCCTGTCATTGTGAGCGGCTCAGCTGGGTGGGCCAGCCCCACCTGCCCCTGATCTTGGAGCCATTGTGCAGGCCCAGATGTTTAGAGGCCTGTGTGGCCGCTTTGCCCGGCTAGACCTGGCTGCCGTCACTTCCTCCTTGTTCTGTGTGCCAAACCCCTGCACAGCCTAAGCGAAGTCCGGGGGCGGGCTCCACGCTGCCCCTCTGCCGGAACGAATGGGGGTCCCAGGGCAAAGGGCAGGGCTGTGGGGAGGGTACAGAATGAGACAAGGCCATGGTCACAACAACTCCTGCCCAGGAGGCATAGCACGTAGATTTTCTATAAAGCTGCACGTGGCCGCATGCTGGGCCTGCTATGTTTCCCACTCCACATGGTGTCTCTGCATTCGTTCCCGTCGGGACAGACACGTCTGCCTTGCACTTTCCAAAGCCTGCCCCATATTCCCTCTTGTCCCTGTGTCCCTCCCAGGCAGGCCCTTGGGCTCTTGGGCCATGACAGCTGTGCTGCAGCTAGTGTTCTTTGTGAGCGTTGTTCTACAGACACACGTGTCCCAGAGTGGAACTGCTGGATCAGACACTGTCCGTTTTAGACTCTGACCCATGGTTTCAGAAAGCTTTGTAGCCAAGAACGCTGAGGCTCACAGAGGCTAAATGTTGTGCCTAGGGGCCACTCTTGGAGGCCTGCAGACTCAGGACAAAGCCACATCTCCTGACTGTAATTCACGTGTCCCACCATGGCAGCCATTGCAGAGGTGCAGGTGGCCCCAGGGAATGTCATGAGGGGGAGACTGCTCCCTCAGCTGGGTGGTTGGGGCAGGCCTGTGGGAGGGTACAGAAGAGGAGCTCCCCAGGGCCCTGTCCCAGGGTGAAGGTTTCTGGGGCACAACCCCTTTGGACCTTCTTTTCCCTTCCTCTTTGTTAGATCCAAAAGATGGTCCGGTTTTATATCCCCAAAACCTCCGAGGCATGCCCCTGCCCATGCCACCGCTTTGGGGGCCGCCTCCCGATGCCTAGGGATCAGGCCGTGATGCCCTACTGGGTGCCCCAGGTCCTGAGGCCTCACAAGAAGGTAAGAGGGAGGCCCATGGCGGCGAGGCCTCAGAGGGACCTGGAGATGGGGTGGGGGGTGCTGGGTTCTTTCCCCACAGTGGCCTCCACCGGTGTCTGGGCTCTCCTGGAAGGCACAGTGAGTGCAGTAGAGTGCAGGAGGTGGGTGTGTGCAGGGGAGGGCCAGCTCAGTGTCCTGGGGGGTGCTGGGAGGGTGGGCCGCACGCACGGTGCTCTGAAGGGGGTCTCTCATCACTGCCCCCACCTTTAATGCTGTCTCTCCTGCCTCCTACTCCTTCCTCCTCCTCTGCACATCCCTCACCTTGCCTCAGCGCCCTCTCCAGCTCTCTGGGCGTCCTGGCAGGTAGAGGGAGGAGCCAGGAAGGTCCCTTGCTCTGAATTTCTGTCCTGGCTTTTCATCTCTGTCTGGGCGCTTCCAGGGCTCTGGCTTCCAGGGTGGTGACTACTGGGTTGCTGGCCAGGTCCAGCCCTCCTCGACCCCATGGCCCCTTCTCTCCCATGCTTTCTGGGTGTCCTGGATGGTCGGTAGAGGCTTGCTTTCTGCCTTTACCCACTTAACATTTGCTGGTTTTCTCTCATCATGTAACAAACTGTCCCCGGAATTAAGACTCAGAGGCCCTTTAAAAGGGGACCATGGCTTGCATTCTGAGCTGGCCACAGCCCTTTCCTGGTTTCCGGCCCAATCCCTGGGCCCGCCCTTCTGGTAGACCACCAGGCTGGGCTGACACATCTGCCCCCATTCTTTTCTTTTAGGTGGTGAAGAGGCAGCAGAGATGTAAAGGCGTCCAAGGTAACCGAGTGTACATGTTTCATTCCCTCACTCCCCAAGGAAGGTGGGGTCTCATGGTGGGGATGGGGAGACTTCTTTCATCCCCAGGTATCTGTAAAACCGAGATGGCCATGTGACACACAGACTGCATCTTTACCCAGGCGTCACTAGCCATCTACCATTTTTCCCCAGGGAACCTAGAGAAGCCTTACACTCTACCAGTCTGTCTGCATTGGCTTTCAAGATGAAGCCAGTTTGCAGCCTGGAGTTAGATGGTATCTAAAGTGTATTTTCTTTTAAGCTCTAATCTTATATAGTTTGTGATATTGTGTGTGTGTGTGTTCTGGTGTATTCACACATACGCTTATGATCTAGTAAATGTATTTACTAATGATATGGTACATATGCCTACAACTACATATGCAGGACACGCTGTATGTTTGTGACATATTTAGGTATTTATTCATTTTGTGGTATATTTATACATTTATGTATTTGAGAGCTAGTATGCCTACGTTCACATATTTCTGGCAGATGTGGTACATACCACATATACATGTGTTCGTGATGTAGTTTGTATCTGCAACAAAGCATCTTCGTAGATTTATGTATTTGTGAGCCGGTATATACTTATGCACTCACTCAGCACTTGAGGAGATGGCATCTCCATCCCTACCTTTACTTTCTTTGTCTCTAAAACAAATGGGTTGGATTGCTCTTGAAGGCCTTGTCCGGCGCTGATGGCCGACATGTATGCTTCCTCTGCACTGCACACGAGCAAAGGAGTGGACATGCTGGGTGGTTTGCATCAGGTCCTCCCCTTGCCCAGCCAGTCCCGTGCTGTGCGTGGTGAGCAGCCCTGCTGGAATCTGTGAAGGAGGAAATGCATGGATGCCGGGCTGGGGCTCGGTTCTTGGGATGGGCGAGCAGTTTAAGCGGCCTGCCCAGAACCCAGGAGCATAGGGCTGGGTGGGAGAGTGCCCAGGAAATGAGTGGCCACCAGCCAGCATGCCCACCTCTTAATGCTGCAAAAACACTGTTTTCCCTGATAATAAGAGTCACACAATGAGGACTGCAGCACGGATGGACACAGCCTTTGTGGGGGCAATTTAGAGGCATCTATCAAATTATTTTTTATTGAGATATAATTGACACAGAACATTATATTAGTTTCAGGAGTACGTGTAATAGTTTGATACTTATATTTTTGTGAAATGACCGATACAGTAAGTCTAGTTAACATCTGTCACCTCATATAGTTAACAAACTTTTTTTCTTGTGATGAGAACTTTTAAGATCGACTCTCTTAGCAACTTTCAAATATACCACACAGTATTGTTAACTATGGTCGTGCTGCACTTTAGAGCCCAAGGACTTATTTATTTTATAAGTAGAAGTTTGTACCTTTTGACCACTTCACCCATTTCTCCCATCTGTCAACTTTTGTAATACCCATCATCTTTACTCCAGCAAGACCATGTCCGGGTAATGTCTGGTAGACACTCCCACGTGCATGCCTGTCTGCAGCAGCAGTGTCCTTGGCAAGGTGTCTGACGCAGCTGAAACATCTCCCAGTGGGAGGGTGGACATGCGTGAGGGTGTATTTGAAATGTGGCACCTGCCATGTAGAGCACGCAGCCCTGAGGGACGATGGGAGGGAGTCCCAGACACACTGCGGTGAAGAAAAACAAGTTGCTGCAGGCCGCGCAGTTGGACCCCATTCCTGTGGCTCGGAGAAGCTGAAGCCCCATGTGGGTGTGGATGCGGGTTGGTGGTGCGGGTCCGGGCTGACAGCACAGGTGAGCCGTGGGGTGGGGAAGACAGGCGTTCCGGACCCCGAAGAGCAAGACCAGGGGCTGTATGATCGACAGAACAGAAGGCAGCATGTTGGCTCCAGTTTGGGGGAGAAGAGCCAGAAATCTCTTAAGAAAGAAACCACAGTGGGAGGATAAGAGCAGTTGGAGAAACTGCTCTTTTAACTGCAGAATCACACATTTATGGGTTATTTTTGTTGGTTGTTTTTGGCTTTGGATACTCTGCATCTTTAGGGAAAGCTAAAAGCTCAGCTTATTGTTGAATCCTATGCATCAATTGGATACATTTTCAAAAGCTCGTATTAACTTTTCTCCATTCCTTGTTTATAGTGCAGGCAGTTTATACAAACAACCCATTCAGGCCCGAAGATGTTCCAGGACAGGACTGAGAGCCCAGGTCTCACTGGTACCAGCTCTCCTTGAACTTTGTGTAGAGTGATTTAAAAGTATGATTTAAAAAAAGTGATTTAAAAATATTTCCCTTAGCCTCAAATCCAGATTATTTCCATTTTAAAGAGAAAAATCTGTATTTTTCATCTTGTATTTTCTTTGTAAAGAGGGGCCTCATCTGCTTTTCTTCCCTATGATTTTGCACTAGGCTTGTTTAGTAAAGAAAATATTGTGTTCTTTATTAACCACGCTTTGACACGTTAGTGTAATTAGAGTAGGAACGTAGCATATAATATGCCAAATAGAGTGTACGTGTGGTGTGGGTAACACGTAAACATAGTGTAAGTTGTAGTCGTAACGTGTCGTGATATAAGTGAGCGTAACGTAAGACGTGATGTCGGAAAGGTCCCGTGTTGACCAAAGCAGGTCTCAGAAGCTAGCGACTGGAGTCCCATTTGTGGTTGTGGTTTTTTTCAGATACTCACATAAATCCCATGTTTCCATCACTAGGTTCTACTCCTTATCAGCTTCTTGCCAGTCTGGTTTCATCTGAGCTTCACCTACTTGTTCCCCCCTTGGAAAAAAAAAAACCAACAAAAAATTAATGGGAAGCACATTCCAGCTAAATTCTGTGTTCTTTCATCCCTAACTAGCTCATGATGTGGCTGTAAGGGATAAAGACGCCGGCACAAGCCCCCAGTCAGCCCAGAAATAAGTAGACAGCAGTATTCTCTTCATCTCCATGGATGTCGGTCAGCGTCCACACTCTCAGGGCCGTGACCAGCCTTGCCAGGACGCCTGGCATCCTCGCCCTGGGTTCTGGAGGGCTCTCCTCTGTGTGGTGTGCACATGCAGCACTCTGCCCCCACTCTGCCCAGGGCCTGACTCGCTTTCTCGCCTAGAACCCCCTCTGGACTTGCGCTCCTGGTACAACCGCTGGCGGATCTGCTGTGACGGGCGCCTCCTCCTCAAGTGGCAGCAGCTCCAGGCCCTTCACCAGCACGAGCCACTGGCCCCAGGGAGGGGAGTGAGCCCCCCGGCCCCCCTCCTGCCCTTCAGCCTCCTGACCCTCCTGCAGGCGGTCCTGAGGGTCGTGGTGGCCATTCGGTGAGCAGGCACAGGGCGGGGGTGGTGGGGGCCCTGGGCCCATCTTACTCCCTGGCCTTTGGGGTCAGGGGCTGGGGGTTTAGTTGAATCCAGGATGTGGGAGAAGTTGGCTGTGGCTGAAGAGGGGGTAAGGAATGGCTGCAGTGGGGTCGCCGTGGTGCTGTCCTCACCGTCCAGAGTTAGTTGGTCATGCCCTACGTGGGGATCTCACTCTGGCACACACTTAATGGACAAGCAGTCCAGGCACATCAGAACTGACGGTGGGGCACTGGGCATCTTGGGGCAGCCCGCCTTTCTTCACCTCGCCCCCGTGGCTGCCACTGGTTCCAGTTTGCACACATTTCCATCACGTCGAGGTTGAAGGTGGCTGTTAGAGGCCGCTCACCCAGCCAGCCCGCTGGGGAGTAAGCACAGCTTCCGGCCTGGGGACCTGCGGCCTCTCCCCCGGCCCGGTCCCAGCCATCGAGTCTCCAGTTTGGAGGGCCTTTGCCCCAGCCTCGACCCCACCAGGCTCACTCAGGCCTTGTCACTTGGATCCCCACCTAGGCCCTCCTCCAGGGTGCCCCCCCCCCCCCCAACCACCCGCCTGGGGACAGGGAGGACTGCTTCCTTTGGTCTCGTACTCAGGCTCTTTGATCACAGCTGTGTGCAAGGACATGCAGATACACAAATGTGTGTGGGTAGAAGATGTGCAAAACAGTATCAGCGGATCAAATTTATATATATTGATTTGTTTGCTGCTTAATCGTCAGTCTTCCTGTAATTGTAAGAGGAATGTTCTAGAAAGTGTCCAATATCTGAAAATGGTCGTTGGTGTCTTCCGTCCAGTGTCCTCGTTGGTGGTGTTCCCAGCACGGGGTTAGCTCTGTCTTTGTCTCTGGTCCTGGCTGGAAGCAGAAGGCCTGCCCCCCTTGCTGGTCTGCTCTCCTGGTGTTGGACAACTGGTGGTGCCTCTAACCCTGTGATTACAAACGGTGCCATAGGGCACATCCACATGCGAGTGCCCGTGTGGACCTACAGCCTCTCTGGGGCATGTGCTCTCGGGCAGGGGGCCGGGGCAGGGGGCTGGCGGCTTTGGGTGATCTGTGAGCATGAGTAGGCTCGTGAAACTGTGAGATTGTTTCTTCTTTGCTTTGCATGAAGATTCATCTTTTCTTTGTGTGTGTTTGCCAACTTGACCATCAAAGTGAGTTGGACTCCTTGGTGCCCACTCTGGGAAGAGTAAAGAAAAAAGCTCAGCTGTAGATGGTACATGAGGTAGATGGTCAGGGTAGGCCAAAGGGAAAGTGCTAATGACCGTGGAGGAGGCGTTTGCCTCAGAGCCAGGCTCTTGGGGCTGAGGTATAGGTGCCAGCTAGATGTTCAGGAGAACTCTCTTGTCTGGCTGGGGTGTCTGTGGGGTGCCCTGTGAGATCCCCCAAACTGCTCGACCAGCTTATCTCAGGAGAAGCTGCCGGCTGCCTCTAGCCCAGATTTGCTAGAACTGTGAAGGCCTCAGGAGGGGAGGTGAGCTTGGGACCTTCCCAGCAGGGATCCTTGAAGGGTTGTGACAGTCAAACGTGCCTTCTCAATGGGGCCCACTGCAGCCACATCGGGTCCCTTTCACAGGTGCACAAGGCAGGGACTCTCCTTCCTGCCCGGAGGGGGTGAGTGGGCTCTGGGGGCCGAGTGCCTCATCCGAGGACCCATGGCTGGAAGTGAGCCAGCTACGACACACCCTGGCATCGCCTCCCTGTACCCTTTCCTGCCCAGGCTCCTCAGGGATTCAGATGGCGTCCTCCTCCACTGTGGGGGTCCTCTCGCGTTCCAACCCAGGGAGGCTCCCTACCAGGTCCTGCCAGGGCAGCATGGGCTCAGTGTGGGGCACAGTTCCAAGTAACTGCATTTCTCTTTGCTTTCCAGCCACTTGTTTTGGGTTTGAAGTTGGAGTCTTCAGCCACTGCCGAGAACATCAACGAAAATGTCAGTCATAATCAAGGTCTTTAATGAAAGCCGTCAAGTCAGGAGGAGTCTGTGATAAGCCACCATTTTCTCAGGTCCTATACCTCACACCTGGGGTTGGGTCTAAGTTCTTTCTCATCAGGCAGTGCTTCGTTGTGGTGCAGCTGCTGTGGATGCGGGTGAGACTCTGGCGAATGCGGCCAATAAATGTTATTTATGAAACTCCAGAGTGGCGCCTGATTGAATGGTGACACTGGTTCCGCTTTGTGGAGGGGGGCGTGTTCTCTAGCCCGGCGTCCCTGAGGGAGAGGGGCCGCCTCTGTGTCTCTCTTCCCTCTGCCCGGGACAGCGGGCCCACCAATGACGGGCCAGAGGTGCCGTTGGCACCTGTGTCAGGTGGCTCATGCTTTAGTGAGTTGCATAAAATTATGGAAGTTGAGGTTTTTTTAAACTGAGATGTCATTCACATCATAAAATTCACCTTTTTACAGCATACGATTCAGTGGATTTTGGTGTATTTACATGGTTGTGCAGCCCTCCCCCTACTGTCTCATTCCAGACCCGTGTGGTCACCCCAAAAAAGAAACCGATCCTGCATCACTCCTTCCCTTCTTGCCTGGCCTCCGGCAGCCACCCACCTGCTTTCTGTCTTTTCCTGTGCGTGCAGTCCTATGGCATGTGGGTCTGCTCTGTCTGGAGCCTCTCAGCGCACGTGTAGCCCGTGTGAGCGCAGCATTCCTTTTTATGTGGGTACACCGGGGCTGCTGGGCCTTTGGGTTGTTTCCGCCTGTCGGCTCACCATCACTCGTACTGCTTTTGTGTGGACCTGTTTCCGTTCCTCTCGGGTCTGCACCTGGGAATGCTGGGGCTTAGGGTAACTCTGTTGACTGTGGACCTGCCTCCGTTCTCCACTGTGGAAAACTGCCCCATTTTATATTCGCATCCATGCCAGCCAGGCAGACCAGTTTCGGTTTCTCCACATCCTTGCCGACACTTGTTGTTAGCCTTGTTTGGATGATAGCCCTCCTTATGGGTGTGGAACAGTGTCTCATCATGGTTTTGATCTGCGTTTCCCTGATGACTAGTGACGTTGAGGGTCCTTCCGCGTGCTCCTCGGCCATTTGTGTGTCTTCTTGGAGAGATGTTTGTTCAGACTCATTGCCTGTGTTTTAATTGGATCATCCAATTTTTCGTTGTTGTTGAGCTTGTGTTCTGGCTGTGTTCTGGATGGTAGGTCCTTATCAGATGTATCATTTGCAAGTATTTTTCCCTGCGGGTTGCCTTTTCCCTCTCTTGATGATGACCTTTGAAGTACAGAAGTTTTTAAATTTCCATGAAATCCAGTTTTCTATTTTTTCTTAGGTCAGATGGTCATATCTCAGAAACCATTTCCTGATTTACCAATGTTTTCTCTCTCGCTCTTTTTTTTAGATTTTATTTATTTGTTGGAGAGAGAGAGCACAAGCGGGGGAGCGGCAGGCAGAGGGAGAAGCAGACTCCCCGGTGAGCAGGGAGCCTGATGCAGGACTCGATCCCAGGACCCTGGGATCCTGACCTGAGCTGAAGGCAGTCACCCAACCGACTGAACCACCCAGGTGCCCCTACCTGTGTTTTCATTTAAGAGATTTATAGTTTACCTCATACATTTGGGGCTTTGAGCGATTTTGAGCGAGTTTTGTAACTTTTATATATGGTGTGAGGTACATGCGTTTGATGTTCTTTTGCATGTGGATATCCAGTTGTTCCACATGGCATTCTTGAAATGATCAAATTGTAGAAATGGAGAACAGACTCGTGGCTGCCAGGGGTTCGGGGGTGTGTGGAGGGTGGTAAGGGGAAGTAGGTGCCATCATCCAAGGACAACATGAGGCATTCTGTGGTGATGGAAACATCCTGTATCTTGACTTTATTGATGTTCTGGTTGTGAGATTATGCCACAGTTTTGCAAGATGTTACCAATCGGGGCAAACTGGTTGAGGACAACATGGGATTTCTCTGTATTATTTCTTGTAAGTCATTGTGAATCCACGATGAACTCAAAATAAAACTTTAATTAAAAAAGTAGTACAGTTCGCTTTGGAAGGTTTTGAGAATACAGAAGAGTACAGAGGAGAAAGTAGAAACCGCTGAACCTTCCCCCACCCCCGACCCCGAGTTGACCTCTGTTGCTACCCTGGCAGGAAGGAATGGATGGATTCCCACAGGAACCAGACTTGGGGGTAGGGAATGTGTGAACTGGGGTGGCCACCTTAGAGACGGGAAGAAGACAGAGGTGGGGATCTCGGCTTTGGAGGGCTGAGGATGATGAGGCTGCCGTTGGGCCGGGGGCTGGCCCCGTGGGGCATTTGAGTGGGTGGTCCTGGAGGGCCTCCAGGCTTCCCTGTGGGGGCATAGTGGTGTTCTCCTAGGGCCCATCTCCACTGGCCTAAGGGTGACACTGAGCGTTGTTCATTCATTCAGCAAATATTTATCGGTGTGTACCGTGTGTCAGGCATTGGCAGGGGTTAGCGTCAGACGTGCCCCTGGGCTGATGGGATACTGTAATACGGGGACAGTTGCATAGTGAGTGAAGTACACATGAGCGTGGGGCTGGGAGTGCAGGGGGTGCTCTTGACGTCCTGTTCACATTCATTCCCATGTTGCCCCACGGACCAGCAGTTCCTGACTGGTGTTCTCCGGCTGGGGGAGCCCGTGCAGGGACAGACTGCCTGTGCTAGGGAGTGACATCCCGGGGGGGGGGGGGGGGGGAGCCCTCAGCCAGTGATGGGTGGGAGCTGTGGATAAACAGCCAGCCTCCTCCCTGGATGGGACAACACTGAGCTGTGTTTTGTACTGTCTCCTGGAGCTCCTTAGCAGGACTGAACCCCACCGCCTTCTGTGCTCACCTTGGTGATGCCCTTTGTCCGGGCTGCTTACCTTCCCAGGCTCACTTCCCCATTCCTTCACAGGCCTTCCTGGATCACCTCTCAATAAAGCACTTGCAGTTAATCCTGGCCTCAGGCTCTGCTTTTCCTGGGGAAGCTAACATAAGACAAGGCCTGTGGACCTGGTCTTGAGGTCAGGGTAGGTTCCTGGGGGAAGGTGGTCTGAGCTGAGGCTTGAAGGCGAGTCCTGTTGTCTTGGTGATGAAGGCTAACGTCAGTGTGCAGTCGAGGTGTGCAATGTGAGGGCCTGCCCAGGACAGTCTGGAGCATTCTGTCTACATAGGAAGCTTATGCTTAGGAGGGGCAGTGACAGGAGATGGAGTAGGGACCAGACTGCGGGAGGCCTTGGTGGTTTTTTAAAGATCACAAGTGCGTCACACTTGTGTTTGGGAAAAAGCACCCTGGCTGAAGCAAGTTGAATGGAGGCCTGCCTGGGGGCTGCAGCAGAGACACTGGGATGGGAGTGCCTGGCCAGCTGTGCTGGTGGCAGCGGTTTTGTTTTAGGTGGAGAGTATGTGACCGCTTTGTTCAGAAATCCCCCAGACACACTCCTGGGGATGACACACTCTTCTGCAGTGGGCTGGCCCAGCCCCGGCACTCCTGCCTGTGTGTGTGTTGTCCTGAAGCTTGACATGTGGAGCCACGAGAGGGCACTAAGAGTCTCTTGTCTGGAAACCGCTCAGAGAGGCTGGAGGAGCTAGAGAGGTCAGGAGGGGTGGGCCCAGCCTTGTCGGGCCCTCCCTGACCTGCAGCCTCCCTCCCCTCCTGATGGCTTTCTCCAGGACAGGCCCTGAAATCTGCGAACTTCCAGGCAGAATGTGTTCCAAGGAATTTAAGGAGTTTTGAGAAAGATGCTCCTGTGGTCCTTGGCGCCTCAGACTCAGTCAGGGAGCCCAGAGAAACTGCTCCCTCTGCCTCCCCCTCTCCTCTAGCCCCTTCTCTGCTGCCTCCCCCTCCCTAATGCCTGCCCCCCTCCTAGCCCCCTCCCCGCTGCCTCCCCCTCTCTTCTAGTCACCCCTCTGCTACCTCCCTCCTCCCTAATGCCTTCCTCCTTCCCCCTCACACCCAGCCCCCTCCCCGCTGCCTCTCCCTCTCTTCTAGTCCCCCCTCTGCTGCCTGCCCCCTCCCTAATGCCACCCCTTGTCCCCTCCCCGCTGCCTCCCCCCTCTCTCCTGGCCCCCTCTCACCCCACTCTCCCACCCCCTACTAGTCCCTCACCTCCCTACCACCCAGCTCGTTCTTTCTCCTCCTCTTCTCTTCCATCTCTGTCTCATAGCACTTACTGAGCAGTTACCGTGCAGCCCAGCCCTGGCTAGTAGAACTTTCCGCAACGATAGCATGTTCTAGATCTGCACTGTTCAGTACAGAAAGCCCACAAGCCACATGTGGCTATTGAACACTTGAGATATGGTCACTGCAACTGAATTGTAGTTTAATTTAATTCACTTTAAATAGCCATGTGTGCCTAGCAGCTAGCAATTTGGGCAGCAAAGATGTGGCCCTTTGACTTGTCCTAAGGCTTCATGGCCTTCTAGAATGTTACTGAGCCTGGTTACAGCATTTACTGTAGATATGTGGGTCTGCTTCTCACCTTCCTAAATCTTGTTACTGCTCTGAGGGTAAGGGCAGCAAGCTCCCCGGAGCCCCATTTCCGCCTCAGGTGCTTGGTGTCTCCCAGGCATGCTAAAGGCTCATGATGGCCTTCCAGGTGGAGCGAGCACTCACCCCTGGCACAGGTGTACAGACCCAGGCCCTGAGAGAGAGGTGAGCTGCTGCCCTGCCCACGCCACACAGAGCCAGGCCAGCTCCCAGGGACCTCCGTGGCCTGGAGGCTGTTCCAAACAGGAGAATGGTGTCTCTGGTGTTTTGGGAAGAACCCTGTCTGCTGTCTACCTGGAGACCAAGGACACCAAGCCGTCAGAGAATCCGTCCTTCGAAAAAAATCATGCTGGGGAATGTGGCCAAGCCACTTCCATGCATGAAAGCAGCCACATCCAAGTGACAGTGAAACTGCAGAGCACCTCAGCGTTTATCCAGAGGGACATCTCCACCACCCCACCCCACCCCCCCAGGCTCTGGCCCGTGTCCTCATCCCTGTCCCAGGCCTCGGTGCAGCCTGGTGACGGGCGATGGGGGACAGCATGCCTTCCAGTACTGTAGGGTGCGTGTAGAGTGGGGGGGAGCCCAGGGGACAATGGGACGTGCCTAGGGCAAGGTCTCAGGCAGGGACACTGAAATGGAGAACAGAAGGATGCAGCAAGCAGGGCAGAATGAGCAGAAGGAAAAACAATTCCTGGGAAAATGTCTCGCTCTTTAGAATGCAAATGAAGTCCCCAAACTATTGATGAACATTGGATTTCCACAAAGAGATCCCACAAAGGATCCTACGAGAGAATCTCAGCCTGAGGGAAATCCCCTAAATTCCCTTTCCAGAAAGGTCCTTTACAGCCAACTGAGAGCTGTTCCTTTGCTGTAAACCTGTTTCTCCTGGCTTCCAGAACAACGGTCAGCATCCTCCTGCTGGAAGCGTTTGCTGTGTTTGATGAGTTTCTCCTAGCCCTGGATGGAGCAGAACCTATGGGTTGTTTCAGGGGTGGGATGCCTGCTTTCCCATCCAGTGAGTACGTGGCTGGGCCCTCATGAGGATGGTGGCCCCAGCTGTCAGCTTGCCCCCAGCGGACGGCTGCGTGGAGCAGCCGCAAGCTCTGGGCCGAGCAGCTAGCAAGGCGATCCCAGAGGGTGATGGTGCTGTAGTGCTCCCCAGCTGAGAACAGCAGCATTCTGAGGGGAGCCGTTGTCCTGGTTCTCTCTTCAGCTGCAGAATCCGCTCGACAGGTGGTCACGGTGGGGGGGACAGTGTTTGGGCTTTGGAAAACACCGATTGGAGAACTCACATCCAGACTGTGGAAGGTTCCTTTACAGGGCGAGTGTTTCTGGTTGAGGGTGGTTGTGTTTTTTCCCCAAAGAACTCAACAGCGTATCCACTTCCTTATTCATTTCTTACTCAGTAGCTATCTCCCCCTTAAGTGTCTGAGAGGAGGACTTGGACATCTTTGGGGGGCCAGTGTTCTACTGACTGCAGTTCCCTTGAAGTCTTTTTTTTTTTTAAGATTTTATTCATTTATTTGACAGAGAGGGACACAGCGAGAGAGGGAACACAAGCAGGGGCAGAGGGAGAGGGAGAATCGGGCTTCCCGCCGAGCAGGGAGCCGGAAGCGGGGCTCGATCCCAGGACCCTGGGATCATGACCTGAGCCGAGGGCAGACGCTTAACGACTGAGCCGCCCAGGTGCCCCTCCCCTGAAGTCTTGAATAGCATATTAGTGTGCGTGGATCCAGAACGTTCTCACACTCCAAGGCAGGCTCTCATCTGTGGCTATACCTCTGATGGGGGAGACAGGGGGTGCAGACTTCTTCTGGGCAGCCATGCCCCTCTGCTTTACGCTCGGCTCTGGGACTGAAGAGAGTGAGTGTGGCTGCTGGGGACAACTTGCCATGTCATCAGCCTGTTCTACAGATGGGGCAGCTCAGCCTCGGAGAGGCTGGTAAGAGGCAGAGCCACGATTCACTAACTGAGCTTCACCACCCCCCATTTGTGTCGGATGTGCAACAACCTGCTGGGTGAGATCTGACTCACATGAGAAATGTCTAGCTCAGAGGGGTGTAGTAACTTGTTCTGGGTCCCGTAGCTTTAAGTGGCAGAGCTGGGATTCAAAACCGCGTTTTCTGACCCCAGTTCCCCTAACATGGCCACGTGGGTCCTAGTTCCTGGAAGTCCCTATGTGTGAACTTTGCCGCTAATACTAACTTGCTTCCCACAGCCTGGCCATCTAATGGCACTGTGCTGGGCTCTTGCCGGACAGCTGTGAGGGATCTCCACTCGTACAGCCCTGGCCTGGGCTGTGTCTCCATTGTAGGACTCAGGGCATGCTGCAGGTACCTGATAACGCTTGCTGGGATCATCCCTCTCTACCAGCTGGACCAGGTTTACCAAGTCAGCACCTTGTATGCCTGGTACTTAACACGGAGCTTGGCACACACGAGGTACTCTGTAGCTGTCGTGTTGAATGAGTGAGTAAATTCATGAATTACAGAGCTCCAGCTATGCACCAGGACACATCACACTCTTGTCTGGAAATAACCCGCTGATGGGGCCAGGTGCCCAGGAGCCGGGTGCTTGTGTGGCCTTAGGAGGTCAGCTTGCATCTGAAGGACTGGGGAAGGGTCTTATGGGGGCCTGGTGTCCTGCCTGCCCACATAACCCCACTCTGCACCTGCTCCAGCCTCCTGTCTGGCTTCCTGGGACCTATGGACCCACCTGGGATTGCCTGGGAGAAGGTGAGAGCCCTAGTGGTTCTGCCAGGCCACTCTGGCTGGGTGGAGCCCCAGCTGTCTGCCCAGCTCCACCCTCAGGGAGCTCTCTGGTTACCCCGGTGCTGAGACCTAGGGGCTGGCAGGGGCTGTGGGGACACCTAGTCCAACCACTTCATTCATAGGTAGGGATGCTGAGACCCAGAGAGGGTAGTGCCACGTCCAAAGCCACACTACAAGCTGCTGGCAGTCGCAGGACTTGAACTTAGCTCTCTTGCATCCCGTTCAGGTCAACTCCCTCTCAAGAAACTCCCCGCCTCCAGGTGTCTCCAATTCACTTCTCCTCTAGGGGAGCTCCCTGGGGGGTATAGTCCCCCAGATCCACTGGGTTTTGTTTCACGTGGGGTCGGTCTTGTGGCTGGGGCCCTGTGGTCACACGGAAGCCACGTGGGCCCTTAAGGAGAGAGCTTGGCCATCAGTGAGGTGCGTCGGCCCGCGGTTGGGGCTCAGGGTCCTCCTGGGTTTTCCTGCTGTCCTGGCAGCTCTCGCTTGGTGCACAGCAGGTGCTCCATAAGCCCTTGTTGATTTGGGGGAGCCACTTTTTTCTGCTGGGTGCCCCGCTGGGAGGTCTGGGGGCCACAGGAGTATTGGGAAACTGCCTGCTTTCACTTTGGCCGTTTCCAAGAGAGCAGACCCTGTTTGAGGGCACCATTTTTATAGTAAAACAACAAACCTCAGGGTTGATCCATGAGCAACGGAAGGTGGTGGCATTCTGGAGGAGGCCAAGTCTGGCATTCCAGAGTTTGGGGAATTTTGTTGTCTCAGCACCAGCAGAGCAAGTGTATCCTTCCCAGACATCCCACATTTGAAGGGGGGAAATTCCAGAAATTGCAGCACACCCGCTCCCTGTTCCCAGGTAGGGAGCAGGGGGTGGGCCGGGAGCCAGAGGCCTCCTCTGAACTGCCTGGCTTTGCCCCTCACTTGCCGACAGCATGGGCTTTGTGGGGGGTCGAGGTATCTGAGCTCCAGGGTGCCTTGCCAGGTTGGGCAGGTTGTGTCTGGGGTGCAAATCCTATCCTCTGGCCTGTGTGTGCTTCACTGGCTGACCCCTCCTCCCAGTCCCAGCAAGCACACTCCCTCCCTCCTCTCTCTCCCTCCCACCCTTCCCTCTCTCCTTCCCTTCCTCCCTTCCTCTCTCCTTTCTTCTTTCGAGAAACCATTTTATGTATAAAAACAGGCATAGGAGTCTGAAAATGTATAAAAAGTGAGGATTTTTTTAAACATGAACACAGTGCCTCATTGCTATTTTTTGTTCTGTGTTTCCTGATCTAGAGGCCTAACAGATTGAGGTGTATTATTTCTTGCAAGATTGCTTCCGATGCCAGGCTGTGTGCTCCCTGTGGCATCGTGTCAGGAGACTTCTGGTGCTCGTGGTCCCACTTGTCACATGCTACGACTGGTCAACCAGGAAGCCCAGAGGGGCCAGCCTGATGCAGCAAAGCCCCACCTGGGAGCTTTAGCATCCCTTGACAATCAAGGACTAGATCTGTTATTTCATCAGGGGAGGAGTTTGTTATATATGGGTTTAGAAATTATTAACTTACATACTTTTGTCCCTGGGACCTCAGTTAATGCTTACAATTCTCACATTTAATTATTGAAAGCTAAGATTATTGTTATCCTCTTTTTTGCCAAAAAGGAAACTGGTCCCCAGAGAGGGTCTTTTGTGACTGCACAAGGCCACACATGGCCACTTGGGTCAGAAGTGGCCCCATGGGACCACCACCTGGGACCAGAATCTGCTCCAGGGCCTTGTTTTGTCTCGTTTCTTTTCTTTTCTTAAACGACTTTTTTTTTAATTTTTTAAATTTGTTTTTTGGACTTTTTTTTTGAAATTTAAATTCAAGTTGGTTAACATGTGTATCATTAGTTTCAGAGGTAGAATTTAGTGCTTCATCAGTTGCATATAACACCCAGTGCTCATTACATCATGTGCCCTCCTTAATACCCATCACCCAGTTACCCCACCTCCCCTCCAGCAGCCCTCAGTTTCTTTCCTAGAGTTAAGAGTCTCTCATGGTTTGTCTCCCTCTCTGTTTTGTCTTATTTGATTTTTCCTTCTCTTCCCCTATGTTCATCTGTTTTGTTTCTCAGATTCCACGTATGAGTGAAATCGTTTGGTATTTGTCTTGTTTTGACTGACTTATTTCGCTTATTAATGCTGACACTGCTTTGCCTGTATCTTGCTTCCCTCTTGCCAGAAGTTTTCCAGATAGCAGTTCTTGCCCGCATGGGTTTCATGGAATACTCAGCATGTTTGGTGCTCTGGGAGGGTTCCACTGTGTCAGATCCATTGGGGACTCTGCCTGTGTGCATGCGTTGACCAGAGCTGTGCACGCAGGCTTGTAGGAGTGTTACTTGTGGTTGGGAGTCATGTAGCATCCAGCGAGAGACGTGTTCCCCACTCTGCGTGGCATGCAGCACACTCTATGGACACAGGTGTCTCAGCTCTTTCTAAGAGTGCCATGTGGGTGTGAACCAACAGCTGTGTTTGAGTTTGTCTCTTCCCCACACCTGCACTGGGTATGATTTCGCTTGTGAATATTTGCCAGCCTGGGAGATAAAAATGCTGTTGCTGTGTCATTTAATTAGCGTTATTTAATTAAGATGTATACAGTTCTTCACACATTTGCTGGGAGGTGCACTGCCTCTGCTAAGAATGGTCTGTCCACAATCTTCACCTGTCCCTTCCTCTGTCTCACATGGGTCTATCTGAGGACAGCTGACAGTGCCAGCCCACATACTGAAAAACAGAGCAAAAGGGCGATGTTATCTTTAACAGGAATGTCCTTGGACGCCAGTGTGCTGTAAGAGCATGTTTGTGTTATGGGGCATGAAATGGTGGGGACTGAGGTCATGGTCATGGGCAAATAGGCTCTGTTGGTACTAGGAAGGTGAAGCAGAGTAGAGGGATCGGTGCTGATGGGGGAGGGTGGGGCCTCTCTGAAGAGGGGACTCTGCAGAGGATGGAATAGAGAGTCTGGGGGAGAGATTGCTGGGCAGAGGGTGGCAGGTGCAAAGGTCCTGGGGGTGGACATGTTGTGAGTATGCAGAATAGCAGGAGCCCATTGTGGCTAGAGTGGAGAGAGGAGTGGCCAGAGGCCTGGAGGTCAGCTTGGGCTTGGCACCATGGGAAGGTCTTCGGCTTTTTTTCTGACTTGCGGAAGCTCTTGGAAGTCCCTGAACAGAGTCGCTGATCAGGCTTGGAGTCTAACATGCTCCCTCTGTTGGCTGTGCTGAGAATTGGCCATAGAGGGCTGTCTGGAGGTGCTCTGCCACCCAAGAATGAAACTGGAAGGATGCTGAGGTCTGGGTCTATCTTGAGATTGATGATAACAGGATTTGCTGATGTATTGGCTGGGGGTGGGAGAGCAGGAGAGGAGGCACCTGGAAACCTGATGCTGTCATGTATTGAGCCAGGGAAGCAGGGGAAGGAGCAGGTGCGGTGGTGGGCACTGCCAAGCAGCCACATGGAGAGGCGGGTGTGGCTGTTAGAACTGTGTCTGCATGGAAGGGACGTGTACATCCGAGTAACCAGCTGGCCCGTTTTAGAGCCCCGGGAATGGAGAAGACAGGACTGAGGTGGGGGGTCAGCTGTTGTGGGTCCTGCTGCCTGCGTGCACATGTTCCAGGCCGTCCAGGACATCCGGAGTTCTGGATCACAGCATTACAGAACACGCACTATGCAGAGACTCATTGTCCTGGAGATGGAAGACCATGACCTGGTCACTTGACTGACCAGGTGACTGAACATGTGCCATAGCAATAGAAATAGGTCTGGTGTCACATAGACCCTGCTGACTCAGCTTTACAACCTACTGGTTGTGTCCTTGGGTTGATTATGTCACCTCCTTGAGCCTTGTTCTCCACATCTGAGAAATGGGGATGATGATATTACTTTGCAAGGGCCTGGCAGGCAGAGAGCACTCAGTAACTAGTGATGCCTCCTCCCTTCTCCAGTTCCCCCCTTCCTCTCCCCTCCTTCCTTCCCCTTTTCCTCTCTCCTCCTCTCCCATTTCCTTCTTCCCTGTCCTCCTTCCTCCTGCCCGCCTCTTACCACCTTCCTCTCCTCCCACCCTGTATCTCCAGGTCATCTTTCTGCCATCAGTGATGATGTACTAGATGTGTGCTCCACAGACCAGGATCCCACAGTCCGGGTTCTCCTGGTGCAGAACGGGAAGACCCTCTCTATGCTGAGTTGCCAGGGCACTTGCATTCTTGATGGTGGGGTTGCCTTCTCTGCCTGCCCCTGGTGCTCAGGGCTTGTCTTTCATTTGCACTGCTTGTTGGGGTCTGGAAAGGGCTGCTCGTGGGGTTTGAGAGTGCCTGGTGTCAGTGGAGGAACGATGTGCAGTCAGTCTCCTCTGTCCTGAGCCCCCTTCCCAGGGTGCATCCTCCCCTGGGTGGAGCAAGCAGCTCTTACTGGTGTGGTCCACGGTAGCTCCAAGGAGTTAGACACCAGCTGTCAGCCTTCTCCCACGGTACCTAGTACCAGGTACATGGATTGACAAGGGAGTGAGTGCGCAGGGGAGACGTGGGAGCAGATCCTCCTTTGTGCCGGTCCTTGCTGTTGCCTGTCCTCCTACGTTCTTGGATGTATATATATGCACGTACTCATATAACGTGAGCCACGTATGTAAGTTTTCCAGTAGCCACGTTTAAAAAAGTGAAAAGGAACACATGAAATTAATTGTAATAACCCATTGTATTTAACTCAATTTATGTGAAATGTCCTGTCAACATGTGGCACTGGCCACGTTTCAAGGGCTCACTGGTCACAAGCAGCTTATGGACAGTGTGGCTCTGGACACCACCCCTTGTGGGTGGGTTGGGGATGTTCTATGGCTCAACAGTCTAAATTCAAACCCAGCCTTCGTCTCTCACTAATAGTGTGGCCATGGGGAAGTTTCCTAAGTGTCTATAAACTCAGTTTACTCAGTGGTAAGATGGGCCTACAAAGATCTATATCATACAATATGGGGGAAGGCTTACATAATGTGATTAAATTGTCTTTGGCATAATAGATGCTCAACCTGCTGGCTTCTGCTCTGCTTCCTGGTTGTTTCAAACATGGACTCTAAGCTGGATGATCTGGTTTGAAACCTCATTCCACAGCTTCCTGTGTGTTCAGTCCATGCCTCAGTTTCCTCATCTGTAAAATGGAGATAATAGTAGTTCATACCTCATATGGTTGCTTTGCAGATTAAATGAGTTAATAATTATAAAGCAGTTCCAACAGTGCCTGGCAGGTGATGCTGAGGAAGTGTTTGTTAAATAAAAACAAATAACTTCCGTGATAAAAACAGCATACTAGGAGTACAAGGAAACTATCTCAACATCATAAAATCCTGTATGAAAAACCCATAGTGAACATCATAGTTACTGGTGAAAGACTGAAAGCTTTTCTGTTGGCAAGGATGCTGCTTTCACCACTTCTACTGAGTGTATTCCTGGGAGTCCAGTAAATTTACCTCTGTTCACAGATGATATGATCTTATATGTAGAACATCCTGGAGATTTCACAAAAATTGTTAGAACTGGAAAATTAATTCAGCAAAGTAGCAGGATGCAAAGTCAGCACACAAAAATCAGATGCATTTCTTTACAGTAACAGAAAGGAAGTCAATAAAACGGTTCCATTTACAATACCATCAAAAAACAAAATACTTAGGAATAAACATAACCAAGGAGGTGAAAAATATGTACACTGAAAACTACAAGTCATTGCTGAAAGAAATTAAAGAAGATATAAGCAAATAGAAAGACATCCCATGTTCATGGACTAAAAGACAATATTCATAAGATGTCAGTACTACCCAACGTGATCTACAGATTCAATATGACCTCTGTCAAAATCCTAATAAAGTCTTCCGCAGAAATGGAAAAACCCATCCTAAAATTCACATGGAATCCCAAGGGACCCCAAATAGTTTCAGTTGGGGAAGAGGAAAACGTTCTGGAGATGGATGGTGGTAATATTGGTACATTATGCATGTATTTAGTACCTCTGAACTGTACACTTAAAAATGGTTAAGGTGGTAAGTTTTATATTTTTGTATTTTATCACACAAAGAAATGAAAACACCTGACTTGTTGGTATTTGTCATTAGCTCAAGTCATTTGCTCTGTGCACTCACAGTTGTCCTGAGCTCTGAGTGTTGTAGTCCTAGGTAACCTAATGAGGGGGATCTAAGAGCACGCTGGTGAAGTTGGCTAATCCCTGGGGCAGGGGCATCCTGTTGACTTGTTCTAAACATTTTATGAGGTGCCTACTATGTGCTAGGGGATATGCCAGCCCCTCATGTGGTTCTAACACCCAGTGTGAGGCCTCTTAATTGGCTTCAAACGTAGCTCTGGTCTTCCTGAGTTACTTAATGACCCTGGGTAATGAGGTGTCTCAGTCTCAATATTTGTTTAATGCTTTATTCATGGGCACAAAACAGTGGCAATGTTCATTTCAGGGGAACTTTAATGATGTATGTGTCTGGTGAAGTCCCCAGCTCCTGACCCTTAGGTGCTAGATATGTTTGGGTCCATGTGAAATGTTTTGCATCACTTGCAAGAAAAAAAAAAAAAAGAGGTGCTATTTTTCCTCAGGAAAAGAAGAGGTATTTTGCAGCCAAACCTTGTTCTCCTGTGGAACATTTGTCAGAAACTGTAGAAAGCAAACACATGGAAATTTCCAATGCTTCTCCTAAGGGAAGGAGTTGGACTCTTCACAACCAGAACAATGGTCCTATTCCCGCATTTGCTAATCTGTTCATCAGTCCACCCAACTGTCCGTCCATCATCCTTCCATCCATCTATCCATTTATCTATCTGTTCGTCTGTCCATCCATTCATCCATCTGTTCACATACTCATCTACTCATATGCCCATCTATCCCTCCATCCACCTACCCACCAACTTATCTCTTCATCCCTCCATCTCTCCATCCCTCCATCTCTCCATCCATCCATCCATCCATCTGTCCGTCCATCCAGTTCTCCATCCATCCATCCATCTGTCCGTCCATCCAGTTCTCCATCCATCCATCCATTTATTTATCCATCCACATACCTATCTGCCCATCTATCCATCTACCCATGTACGCATTCATCCTTCCATTCTTCCACCCACTCACTCATTTGTCCATCCATTCATCCATCCACACACCTATCACAGGCCTATGGGACTGCTCTATTTCACCAGCCCCAGGGTCAACATTGTGTCTAGCCAGGTGGGCAAGGCCAGGGACTTCACCTTTCTGAGTTTCTGCTTCTTCACCTGTCAAGTGAGACCATGTTGGTGACATGCTTAGCCCTGTGCCTTGCCTACAGTGAGCAAGCGTTCAATACATGTAGCCATAGCCATCATCATCAATAATAATAGTATACTCTGAAATAGGTGCTGTTATCAGCCCATTTTACAGAGGAGGAAACAGGTGGAGTGCTGTGGTTCTGTCGCCTCTCAGAGTGCAGATGTGAAATGTGCAGGAGCTGGGCTGGACACCTGGAACTGCCCCTTGCTCCCTGAGTGACTGTGACTTCTTTTAGATCCTGGGGGCCGCTGAGGGCCCAGGTTCCATGGGCTGGCCTGGGAGGAAGCCAGACATGGTAATTTTCTACCTCTGGAAACAGTCAAAAGATTAAAAACAAAAAGATGATCACTTCATTTATTTTCCTATTAAGATAGCTACTTTGCTTCTCACTCACCTCAAACCGTTCCAGACAGTGTGCTTGGGATTTCCAAGCTTCTCTCTTGTTTCTGTCCTCCCAGGGGAGAGAGAAGCTGATTACGACCCGATCCAGCACAGACAGCCTTTGTTTGTGCAATTCCAAATTCTTCCTTCTTAAATAAAATTCAAGACCACCTGAACCGAACATGGGGCTCTTTTGATTCTTGGTTGAGTTTCTGACATGCACGTGAAGCCTGAGCCTGCTAATATGTGGATATTACCCTGGCCAGAGGGAGGTGTTAATGCCTTCGTCACTCACCTGCCACTTGTCTTGCAGCTGGGAAGGAAAGTTCCCCGCCAGGTCCCAGCCTTCCGGGGACTGCTGGCCCTGCTGCCCGCCCTCATTGATGGCAGCCATGTGACACTGCACCAGGGGAAGATGTGGCTGCCCTGACCTGTGCTCCCAGATGGTGTTTTTGGAAACAGACCTCCAGAGGTCATGGCAGCCAGCCTCGGAGATGCCCTGTGGTCCCCTCTCCTGGAATTCACACCCTTGTGTTTTCTCCTCACCAGGGTTGGTCTTTGTACTAATGGGATTTGCTATGTCACTTCCAAGATTAGGTCATAAAAGACACTGTGGTTTCCAGGTTGGTACCTCTCCTTCCCTCTCCCCCTCCCCCTCCCCCTCCTTCTCCTTCTCTAAGGGGAGCTGCCCCTGGATTCCTGACTCTCAGAGACTGTGTGAGATTACAGACACTTGCTGCTTTAAACTGCTAACTTCGGGGGAATTTGTTATGCAGCACTAGGTAACTGATAGACATGTCCTGTTTCTGCAGGACAGTGTCTTGTATGCAGTGAGAGCCAGAGACGTTCTCTCAGTTAACGCCCACCCCACGTGGGAGAATGATCAAATGCATGCTCAGGAGTATGAGAATATGCTTCCTTCCAGGAAATGAGCTCGAGGGCCTGTAACAGAATGTTTGCTTTCCTACAATGGAAAAGGGGAAGGAAAGCCGACTGGTGTTCTCTGAGCAGCAGCAGTAATGCTGGCTCCTGTTCGGTATGTGCTACTTCTGCCTGCCCCCCAGACCGTGGGGCACACGTGATCCTCCTGCCTTTAACAGGAGGCCACCGAGGGCCCGGGAGCCGCAGTGGCTTGCCCAGTCGCACAGCCAGGCCGCGAGGGAGTGTGGGCTCAGCCTAGCGGTGTCTCTTAGTGAAGGGGTGGACAGGAGCTCAGAGCTCGAAGGCACTGAGGTTCCACAGACTGTGATCATGTTCTCCAAAAAATGTGCAACTGAGACACGAGACTTGCAAATTATTTTTTCCCCCAGATGTGTGAACTTAAAAAGAAACTTAAAAAACATTAACATTGAATCATATTTAGTCCTAGGTTGAATAAATTGCCTGCTTTGGGAAGAAGAGGAATCCAGGAAGGGAGACCAAAAATTACCCAGAAGGATGGATACCTATGGATGTTAATCAATACCGTATCTGAATATCGGACTTTGGGCTGATCCTGTCCCATTGGGCATGTATGGCTGTCACAGTTGCTTATTCCGCGTGAGCTCTGGGGACTGGAGTTTTGGCCTCCCCTCCTTCCAGGTGATATAGCTGGCTGGGCTTCAGCTCCTGGCTGTTCTTGTGTGAGTCAGGCTCATTTTTTCAGGGAAGTTTTTATTTTGTGATAATTTTAGATTTACTGAAAAGTTGCAACAATGGCACAGAGAATTCTTTTTTTAAAATTTTTTTAAATTTATTTATTAGAGAATGAGAGAGAGAGAGCACGAGAGGGAAGAGGGTCAGAGGGAGAAGCAGACTCCCTGCCGAGCAGGGAGCCCGATGCGGGACTCGATCCCGGGACTCCAGGATCATGACCTGAGCCGAAGGCAGTCGCTCAACCGACTGAGCCACCCAGGCGCCCCTGGCACAGAGAATTCTGTGCCCAGCTTCCCTGAGCTCAGCTGACCTCTTCCCGGCAAGAGCCCAAACTAGGAAACGTGAATACACTGCTGTTAACTAAACCAGGCAGTATTCCGATTTCACGTGTTTCCACTGATGTATTTTATTTTCTATTCTGGGATTCATAATTCAGTACATATCTCACACTGTTGTTGAGTAAATCTGAAGTTGCTCTTAAAACCCTGGGCCTGGAGCTGAAGTCTGCTCGCTAACCAGGAGTCCCCTCAGCGTGCCCCTGACAGCGTCCCCGCTACTTCTTGCCGCGTAAGCCCATTTCCACAAGTGGTGCGGAGGTCTCAGTGATCTGCGGCTGGGTCCGCCTGGAGCTGTGGGTCGAGAATGAGGATGAGACCCTGTCTCAGCTCTGGGATCTGCCAGCAGGGTCAGTCACAGGCAGGGGAGTAGAGAGGAGTGATGTGTGCTCAGAACGTTTCTCACCTAGTGTTCCATCTGTCCGGGAGAGGCACCTGTATTTGAATGTTGGATTATGAAATGGGGTGTTTCCGGTACGCTAGCCACACTTAGCCATGGGGGTGGTGGTGATGATGGGATACGAATAGCTAGTATCCTAGGTACCATGTATCAAGTGCTTCCTTTGTCCCGGGCACTGTATTAGCTCGGCCACAGGACTTGTTCCTTAGAGCGGCTCTGTGAGGTGGGGCACAGTCGTCATGCCCATTTTACGGGTGATAAACGAGGACTCAGATAAGAGAAGGGCCCTTTTCTGCCTCCCACAGCTGTTCAGTTTCCTTGAAGAGAAGCCCATGTTCTCCAGGCAAGGCGGAGTTCACCAAGCCTTGACCCCTCAGAGGTTCTCCGCCTCATTCCAGGCCCTCCTCCTCATGATCACCCGGTCACCTGGTCACCTGCTCATGCAATCCACATTAGGCTCTGGCAACCATGCAGACCGTGAGATTTGTTCCAAGGGTTAGGGGCAAGAGCAGGATTGAGTGTAACTTCACAGGGGTGACAGATGGGGAGTGCCAAGCACCTGCATTCCCATAAGAATTTCTGCCAGATTTAGGAGTTTGGAAACTCTTAAGTGGGTAAGGTCTATGTGTGCCAGAGATGCAAATTAAAATTTGGGTTTCAAAGGAATAATGGCCATACACCTAAAGGAACACCTCCATTGATTGCAGGAATAGATTTTCTCCTTTTGGTGGGGTACGATTCTCAGTAATCTGAGCCCTTCTGGCCTGTGAAACCTCGTCTTCCAGGCCTCTCCTGGCCCGCTCGTCTTTATTTCTGGCCCCTCGGCTTGCTCACTGTTTCTGCCAGGAGAGCCCTCCCTACCTCCGTTTCCCCCTTCAGAGCCCCTTTTCTGGTGGATGCTGCTGCTTGTGTCCTGCCTCATCCTCCCTGTGCCTGTCTTCCTGCTGCCTCCGGCCTGGAAAGCTCTGGAAAGCAGCACTGTGCCTCTCTATGTTCTGAGAGCTTGACCCAGCACTGGGGGTAGAGGTGGTGCATGAAGTTGGTTTCTTAAAAGATGAGCAGGTCTGTAGCCCGGAGGAATTTTATGTCTTCCAGTTCCTTCTTCAGAATTGTAGGGTCTCCTTAGGCCATATTTGTGGCCAAGGCAATGATACAACACTCTACGTTTATCATGTGCTTGCTACACCGTGGGCTGATCATACGCCATCTTAGTTTTCCCTGTCTGTAATCCTCTGGGGTGGGATGTTTGTCCCCCTTTTTATAGAGAAAGTTACAGAAACAAGCTACTTGTGCAGGGCCCTGGAGCTGTCGGCACCGCTGCTGATACTGAAGCCTTGCAGTGCCCCAGAGCGCAGGCTCCCAGCCTGGAAGGATTGCTGAGGGCTGAAGAGGGTGGTGGGGGCAGGGTTTGAGGCAACCCACCCCATCCCAGCACCATCTCACTTTGTCTCCCCACCACCCATCCGGGATCAGCAGCCTGTCTGTTATCAATGTTACAAAGAGCCAAAATAAGCCAGTTTTTGATAAATTGTGAAATTTAGTAAATTCTGTAAGTTAGTTAGTCATAGAGCAAATGGATTCTTTGGGGGAAGTGACATGAGATCAGGTGACCCTCGTTAGGGCTGCTGTTAACCCATGCAGTGAGCAATGGAGACTTGTCTCTGTTGGGGACTTTGTGAGCAAGTGTGTAGAATGAACCTAGAATTTGTCTGCTGGAGGCAGAAGGGGTGAGTGCTTTTCCACTGGCTCAGACCTCCTGTTGGTGAAGGGCAGTCCCATGGGGTGATGCGTTTTTGGCACTTCTGTGATGAATGGGCTTCTGGAGGCAGTGGCAGAGAAGCTGAGCAGAAAGCAGGATGTGCACAGTGCAGTGAGGCATGGCTGGCTGCAGCAGAAACTGTTGGAGTAGACTGGTGGTCGAGGGGAGAGCAGACAGGACATGCAGGGCCCAGTGTGCCAGCCTCAGAGATCCACTGGCTCTTCCCCAGACAAGCCCTGGTTTCCCCACCACTCCCTTTCTGCAAGCATTTTCTCTAAGCTAGATCATGTTTCTTCCCTGCAAAATGAAAAGTGGGTAATACTTTTGACCAATATCTCAGTTAAAGATCTTTCCATGGGCCTTATTTGCTGTCCTTAGCCTAGGATTCATTATTCTGCTAGGCTTATTAGATTCATAGTAATATCATTTAATATTAGATTTATTAGACTCATAGTAATAATTAGGTGTCAAGGGCAGGTTGGGGAGTACTTGTTGGCTAGTTTGCTGTAGAGTTTGTGTGGTTTATGCATTCATCTTCAAACAAACCAGACTTCGTAGAGTCTTCCCAAGGTCAGACACAGCAGTGCAAATGCTCATCACAAGATAAATGTGCATTACAGATGTTGGGGCGATTAAAAATTTCCTTTTCTCAACATAAGCTGTGGTTCTCTTTGTCCCCTTTCCTAGGTAAGATTACTTTTCCTGACTGCCATTGCTAACTAAACTCTCTGCCTCACTTATAAGCTTCTGGGAGGGAGACTGAGTTTCTGGAGATGGAATTGTTTAGAGATGATATTCCAGATCAGAACCTGAAGACAAAAAGCTAGCTGGCAGTTAACCCACTTCCTTGTGAGCCCCGTATGGGAAATCTACATTCAGCTGTTTGGGGTCCTGAAAGAAACCCCAGCTGTCATATAATGAGTGGGATGTATGCTGCTGATTCATTCATTCCACAAATATCTCCAAACACTTAACGCATGTCAGGCCTGGGCTCCGTACTGCGTGTATGTGATCTCCTTCAGCTCTCTCTTGACCCTGTGAGGCGGGCAGTCTCCTCATTTTTAGGTCTGGTTGGTTTTGTCAAAGAGATGAAACAATTTCCTCTAACCTCTACCTTTGTGCTAGTTTTCTCTTACATTTTACTTATACATGTGTTATAAATCAACAATATATTCTTATTATATTTTTATTTTATTTTATTTTTTTAAGATTTTTATTTATTTATCAGAGAGAGCGAGAGAGACAGAGGCAGGTATTGGGAGAAGCAGGCTCCTTGCTCACAGGACCCTGGGATCATGACCTGAGCTGAAGGCAGATGCTTAACTGACTGAACCACCCAGGCATCCCTCTTATTATATTTTGATCAAGCATTTAATGATATTTTTTGGCTGTCCTAGGGTTTAGAATATACATCCTTAATTTTCAGTCTACCTTCAGATAACGTGTCATTTCATGTATAGTGTATGGATTCCCACCCTCTGTGCTATTGGTGTCATGTTACATTTACATAGGTCATACATCCACGGTCCTTTGCTTTTGTTTTTGCTTTAGACACTCAACATTTTAGAGTGATTAAGAAGGTCTTCCCTTCATTAATTTTTTTATTTTAATTTTTTAAAAGATTTTATTTATTTATTTGAGATAGAGCTTGTGCACAAGTGGGAAAGAGGGGCAGAGGAAGAGGGAGAAGCAGGTTCTCTCCTGAGCAGGGAGCCCGATGTGGGACTCGATCCCAGGACCCTGGGATCATGACCTGAACTAAAGGCAGATTCTTAACCAACTGAGCCACCCCGGTGCCCCTCTTCCCTTCATTTAAACAATTTCCAGAGCTCTTCCATTTCTCTGTAGGTCCAAGTTTCCATCTTGTTTTATATTCCTGTACTTGAAAAACTTCACTTTACTATCTTGTAGTGGGGATCTTCTGGTAATTAATTACCTCAGATTTTGTTTTCCTGAAAACGAATTTCAAATTTTGCTTTCATTTATGAAAGGTATTTTTTGCTGGGGATAGAATTCTGTGTTGACCGTTGTTCTCTCAGCACTAAAGCAACGACACTTCATTGTCCTCTGAATTGCATAGCTTCTGATGAGAAGTTTGCTGTCATTCTTCTGTTTCCTTAATTTCTTTGGCCTGCCTTAATGCTTTTCTCTTTCATTATTTTGCACGTGATGTGTCTATCCTTTTTTTTTTTTTTCCAATAAATAATCCTGCTTGGGGTTCTCTGATCTTTTTGGATTTGTGACATGATATCTTTCATTACTTTTATAAAATTCTCGGCTGTCACCTCCTCAAATATATCTTCTACACCATTGTGTCCCTCCCTTCTCCTTCTGGGGTTTCAGTTACACATGTTAAATTATTCATATTATCCCAAGTATATTTAAAACTCCTCATTGTCATCATGATCATTGTCCCCCTCCCCCTTCCCTGCCCCCTCCTCCTTCTCTTCCTCTTTGTTTTAGAGTTTGGAGAATTTCTGTCAACCTATCTTCACCAATTCTTTTCCCGGCTGTAAGAATCTAGTGATGATCACAGTGAAGTTCCCCATCGCTGGTACTGTGTATTTTATTTCACGAGCCTCACCCCCTTTGTTTCCACCGTCTCAGGCATGACGCTCCTGGACTCATGACTGTTCGTGTACTTCTCTTCCTCCTCCTTCCTTTTGTATAAGGTGGGAAGAGAAATCTGGTATTTACTACTTTATTATTGTCAGAACCATCTTTTTACTTAAAACATGTCAACATCTTTTATTTAAAGGTTATTTCTTATAGACAACATGTCACTAGTTTCCTATTTACTTGGATCAGAAGATTGTGATTTTTCTGAATCTACTCAACATTGAGAACGGTATCAGATATATATTTTTTGGCTGTGTAGTCAGAGCTACAAGGACTGTAGAAGGACTGCACATCACTTTTGGACCTCCTTCCCAGAAAACATACCCTGACTCTCATCATGACAAAACATGACCCAAGCCCAAACCCAAGGACACGCTATACCAGAACTGGCCTAAGAAAGAGCAGAAAGACTAAGGAATGTTCCAGATGAGAGGAGGTCCAAGGAGACAGGACTGCAGGCAGAGTGCAGTGTGTGGTCTGGGGTTGTCTTTTGTGTGAAGGATACTGTCAGGATGCTTGACACTTGGTAGATTAGACAGTGACATTGCATCCTGGCAAATTTCCAGTTGTGAGGTGCTGTACTGAGTACTATAGTTGAGAATGAGAATGTCCTTGTTTCAAGGACATACATGCTGATGTCCTTAGGGGCCAAATGGTCATGTCTGCATGACAGCTTACTCTTAAACGGCTCTGAAAACAGAGGCACATAGACAAGAAGATAAGACAAATGTCGGAAAATGTTAATGTTGGTGCTGTCCAGGTTAAGGGGATATGGGAATTTTTTATACTATCCCAAACTTTTCTACGAGTCTGAAATTGTGTCAAACTAAAAAGTCTAAAAAAGAATCTTCCCTGCCAAAAAAAACAAACCAAAAAAAACAAAAAAAACCCCCCACAGCACACCCGAGCACCTCGGCAAGTGTCATTACCAGGGCCTTTGATGCATCAGTCACCGCCCTGTGGTCTCGCTGCGTGGTCTGTGTTAGTCACTCTGGCCCCAGCGTTCCCGGCACAGCCAACAGGCCGCTCTTAAACACCAAGGAAGCGCCTCCTCTTTTGGCATCACCTGCCCGTGCGCCTCCTGTTGGGGCTTGCTGCCTTTTTCCTGAGCTGCTCACGAAAACAACCGCTTCTATGGGAGCATGTCCTGGGTGTCAGGTATTTTGTAATTTTCACATCAACCTGCTTGATCTTATTTCTGTCATACAGATGAGAAAACAGGCCCAGAGCCAAAGCTTGACGGTGGGTCTGTCCAGCTCTGCCTGTGAGCCCTCTCCTTTCACCCCTGCACCTCATTCTCTTGTTCATCTGTTTGTTGTCTGTCCTCCGTGTGGCAGCTCTTGGGGGGTAGGGCCCTCATTCTGCTCTCTTCACTGACGGATCCTGACAGTCTGGCTCAGTGCCTGCCCTGTGACAGGAACTCACTGAATACCTTCTGGAGGAAGGACCATTGTGGGGCTTAGCACACTTAATACATGGGCATTGGGTTTGAACATTGGCTCAAATTCTGGTTCTGCTACTGAGAAGCTGTGTTGACCTTGGACAAGCTAATTAGTGCCTCTGGAACACAATTTCTGAATCTATAGGATGCAGATTGTATTCTTACCTCATGGGGTTGTGGGGAAGATCTACTGACACAATACACATAAAGTGCTTATCGTGGTACCTGGTGTTTCGCAGATGCTCGCTCCATATTTAATGAATGAATGAATGAACGTTTCAAGTGGCCTCTATGTCTGGGAGACCCCAGCTCCTCCTATAGGTGTTTATTGGAAGCTCTATGGAGGGACTTGCCTGAAAACTTTAACTTACTGCAACAGACTTTGTGGGAGCATATTACAGTGTTTTTATTTGTGCATTTCTGGTGTCCCCCACTGCCCTGTAAGCTCTGGGCAGGCAGGCCTACTTGCTGATTGAGTTACCTCGTTCTGTTTCATCACACATTTATTGGGGTCTGCTCTGTGCCAGGCCCCGTACTAGATGCTGAGCACCTGCCCCATGCCCCCAATTTCTTCCCCGGGGCCCCCAGCCTGGCTCATGGGTGGGGCTGCCTTGGGCTCTTCTCCTGGGTGCTGGCCATCTCCCTGCCCCAAGAGACCTGGTGTCCTCTGGCGCATGGGCCCATTTGGTAGCTAACCTTCGGAATATGTTGGTAGGCGTCCCTGGAAGCCCCTGGGCTACTGCAGCACTGCAGCAGATAACTGAGCCCAGGGAGACCAATGTAGCCTCCTCTCCTCATGAGCACCTCACATCCACACTTATTTCCTCTCCTAGTTGGGACTGAGAGGCTACACTGCTCAGGAGGTGTCCAGGACGGCCTGCTCACCTGACACCTCCATGCTGGACGCTAGCAGTTCCGTGCCTGCTGACCAGGAGGTGGCGCTGTCCCATACTTTATGGGACATACACAGCAGCTGTCCCATACTTCCCCGAAGGGGAAGGAGAGCAGAGAAATCCATGTTTTATCCCTAGAATGCTACTTTAAGATTAGGGGAAAATTATGGGCATTTGGGTTAATTATCTGGAAGAAAAAAAAGAATCCTGAAAATAAAATGAGTTAAAGCTTCCATTCAGATTCTGTATCTGAGTATTGAGTTCTGCTCACACGAGAACCTGTTTTATAGGTTATCAGAGTTTTTTGTTCTGTTTGGTATTTTTGTTTTTCGGTTCTGCCTGGAAATCCCTCAGGCAAGGCTGGTGGGGTTGAGAATCCAATTCTGTTTCTCTGAGTGATTGAGAAAGTGGGCTCTGGCCCATGCCCTTTGCTTTTCGTCCCTGGGCAGTTTACAGGAGCACTCTGAGGCTTGGCTTCCTCCTCCGAGACGTGGAGGTAGGAGCCCAGATGCCAGTGGGTTGTTGAGAGCTTGTGAGATGATGAGTATAAAGCCTGAGCCCGGTGCCTGCGAGGGAGGAAGCGCTCGCAGTGATAGGCTGCGGTCTTTGTGGTGGTGCCCCTAGAGGGTGCCTCTGACCGCTCCTTTCCCCAAGGGCCTTGCTGGAGAAGCAGACCCTCCTTATCACTGCAGGGAGGAGGGGCCGGTGCTTACGGAGCTCCCAAGGATGAAAGGCCCAACCCCACCTCTCGGACCCCAGGGGGAGGTATGTTAGTCCTTCTGGGTTCTGGCCGAGGTGCTGGGGGACACGGAAGGAGAGGAATGTGTTCTTCCGGGCACACTGGCACAGACATCATGGAGGGGGGCTGCACAGAGACGGGGAGCCTTCAGGTGTGGCTCCGGGTGAGCCGGGGGCAGTTTGGAGGGAAGGACAGGTGCAAAAGGGGTCCATGTAGGTGTGGACATTCACTCTGGGCAGGGCCTCCAGGAGGGAGACAGATACATATATATATTTAAATTTTTATTTAAGTTCTATTTAGTTAACACACAGTACAATATTGGTTTCTGGCGTAGAATTCAGTGATTCATCAGTTCCATACAACACCCAGTGCTCATCACAAGTGTCTCCTTAATGCCCATCCCCCATAGCCCATCCCCTACTCCCTCCCCTCCAGCAACCCTCAGTTTGTTTCCTAGAGTTCAGAGTCTCTTAGGGTTTGTTTCCCTCTCCCTCTTTTCTCCTTCCCCTCTCCTATGTTCATCTGTTTTGTTTCTTAAATTCCACATATGAGTGAAATCATGTGATCACTGTGTTCTCTGATTGACTTATTTTGCTTAGCATAATACCCTTTAGTTCTATCCACGTTGTTGCAAATGGCAAGATTTTATTTTTTTTGATGGCTGAATAATATTCCATTTTATATATAAACCACATCTTTATCCATTCATTTGTCAATGGACATCTGGGCTCTTTCCATAGTTTCGCTATTGTGGACATTGCTGCTATAAACACTGGGGTGCAGGTGCCCCTTTGGATCACTGTGTTTGTATCTTTGGAGTAAAATACCCAGTAGTGCAATTGCTGGGCCATAGGGTAGCTGTATTTGTAACTTTTTGAGCAACCTCCATACTGTTTTCCAGAGTGGCTGCACCAGCTTGCACTCCCACCAACAGTGTAGGAGGGCTCCCCTTTCTCCGCTTCCTCACCAACACCTGTTGTTTTGCAGGAGGGACTTTTATTTATTTTTTGTTATGTTATGTTAGTCACCATACAATACATCATTAGTGTTTGATATGGTGTTCCATGATTCATTGTTTGCACATAACAGCCAGTGCTCCATGCAGTACGTGCCCTCCTCAATACCTATCACTGTGCTCACCCATCCCCCTCCCCCCTCCCCTCTAGAACCCTCAGTTTATTTCCCGGGCTCCATAGTCTCTCCTGGTTCATCTCCCCCTCTGATTTTCACCCCTTCACTTTTCCCTTCCTTCTCCTAATGTCCTCCATACTATTCCTTATGTTCCACATATAAGTGAAACCATATGGTAATTGTCTTTCCCTGTTTGACTTATTTCACTTAGCATAATCTCCAGTCCCATCCATGTTGATGCAAAAGGTATTTATCCTTTCTGACGGCTGAGTAATATTCCATTGTATATGTGACCACATCTTCTTTATCCATTCGTCTGTTGAAGGGCATCTGGGCTCCTTCCACAGTTTGGTTATTGTGGACATTGCTGCTATGAACATTTGGGTGCATGCGCAGGAGGGACTTTTAAACCATGGCAAAGAGATCCCTTAGCGCTGGGGACAAAGCTGCGTTGCTTCAGCTTTGACTTTCCTGGAACATGGTGAGAAGTGCAGGTCCCCAGTGGTTTTTCTCAGAACCTAGGAATTTCAGCCTTCAATTGTGCAAAAGGGGAAGAAGGATCCAATTCAGTGAATCTACTGTTCACGTTTCCTGTACCTCCTGCTCCTTACTCAATGCCTTCCCTCCTTCTCAAGGCGTGTCTTCTTTTTCTCCTCCAGTGAGCTCTCGGCCCCTCACTCAGACAGAAGCCTTGTCTGCCTCCCCTGGGCCCCAGAGTCCTGCCTCCCAGCCTCCCAGCCTCCCCTTCCCTCTTCATCCTCCTGGCCCCATCCAGCAAGGTTAAGCTTGTCAGAGCCCATTCTGAATCTCCCAGGCTTTTATCTGGAGGGCTGTCTAAATTGTTTCGAAGACAGTTGGCTGAACTCAATAAACGGATGTGGGAACTCTGGGGTCCCTCTGTCATTTCCCCCAGAATTCAAGTCCACCAGTGGTGGTTGCCATTCTAAGGGGCTCTTTCTTTCTCTGTGCATGCATGCATGCACACACACGTGTGCACACTTGGTCCAGACCTGGAGGCCCTCCCGAGATGATTCTTTGCACGCTAGTGTTTGGCTTTTTGTTGAGGGGCAGGCGGCAGCCGTGGCCAGGTTTGATTTATGGGGCAGGGACAGCGCCAGTAGTGTTTGGGCTCCCGACGGGGACGTCCTGGCTGCCTGGCTCCATCCAGAGGGGGCAGGCAGCATCCCGCTGGAGGAAGCACCCTTGAACTGTTTTGATGTGAAGAAAGGGGCTGGATGACCTGTCCCTCAACACAAACCATCTCACTGGACCGCTGAGGGATTGGCCCCCCAGAAAACATTTTGGTCTTTACGCTCAGCACTGAAAAACCATTAAGTGGAGAGGAAACCTGTACCCTTTCCCTGCACAGTCCCGCCCAGTGCTGTCCCCACGTGCCTCACAGTGCAGCTTTTGTTCAGGGTCTGCAGCATAGAGCTAGAGGGGCAGATTGTTGGTGTGCACATTTCCAGTTTCCTGGCTTTCATCAGCTGCGCCACTCAGATGACAATATTTAATCCCAATGTTTCCTTCCCTTCCCTGGCCCCTGCCCCATCGGTAAAGTAGACATCGCTGCCGCTCCTCCAACCATAAGGAAAAGCGTGTTTATGATTTTTCTCTCGTGTATTTGCTGTCGCACAGAGCCCTCCTGAACAGGTCCAGGGGCCTTGTTCAGGAGGACTGGACTCCCCAGGTTTTAGTTGAACGGAGGTATCTCTTTGCTGACTTCTGCACCCCAACCTGTGTCTTAGGGTGAAGAAGATACGCCTTGATCCTGCCAGGGCTCGGATCTGGCGGGGATGATTCCACGCCATTTTATTCTGTTGAGGTGGCTGGGGTTATGCCGCCCATGTTTTGAATCAGGCAGTTTTTCTGTCATTTAGGGAGGGAGTTTTCGTTGTAGTCATTTTATTAAAGGATGATTTGTCCTCTGAGTGAATGCGACACCTAAAATTTAAAACTTGAAGCTTCCTTTTGTTGCTTAGTAACTTTGTAGAAGCAGTTGCTCAGCAAGACAGCCCTTGTGACACGACAATGCTGAGAATGTGCTCACACCGTCATGTCTGTGTTCTCTAAGGGTACACATCCACATATGTCCAGAGCCATCGTTAATGTTTTGCTCGGTGCGCCGGAGTATCACATATAATATTTCGTAGAAAGAAAGGAGCGCACACATCAGAGCAAGATCTTTTTACCCTTCCTTCCATGGGTGATATCTGCTTGTGTCTCAGTTACGGCTCCTTGGTTTACGTCGCCCTGGGATCTGACTCCTGAGCGGGATCTGATGCCTGGCAGAGACCCCTTCCCCCCCCACCCCTCCCCCCCCCCCCGCCTCAGGTGGTGTGATGGTCAGTTTCATGTGTGGAGTTGGCCAGGCTCTAGTACCCAACTGTCTGACCAAATGCTGACGTATCTGTTGCCGAGAAGGCTTTTGGCAGATGTGCTCAGCCTCTACAATCAGTAGGCTTTGATTAACCTGGATAGTCTGGGTGGGCCTCCTCTAATCAGGTGAGGGCCTTAAGAGCAAAATCTGAGGTTTCCCTGAGATGAAGAAATTCAGCTTCAAGACTGAGGCCTCAGCCCCTGTCTGAGTTTCCAGGCTTCTGTCAGCCAGACAAATCTCAGACTTGCTGAGCCCCACAAGCCTGCCAGCCAGTTTCTTAAGACCAATCTCTTTATAAATACAGTTGACCCTTGAACAACAGGGGGGTTAGAGGTGTGGACCCCCCATGTAGTCGAAAATCCGTGTATAATTTTTGACTCCCCCAAAACTGTACTACTAATGGTCTACTGTTGACCTGAATCCTCACCGATAACCTAAACAATTAACACATATTTGGTATGTTACATGTATTACATACTGTATTCTTAAAGTAAGCTAGAGAAACAGAAATGGTAATAAAACCACAAGGAAGAGAAAATACATTTACGGTCCTGTACCGTATTTATCAAAGAAATCCATGTATAAGTGGACCCACATGGTTCAGAGCCACGTTGTTCAAGGGTCAGCTGTATGTACCCCATGTCGGCTCTGTTTCTTTGGAGAGCGACCTGCCTGACCCTCGCTGAGGTGAGGGGGGTTTCAGGCTTGACTGTGTGAGAGGACAGCAGTCTCGGGCTGCCAAAGGTCTATGAAAATCAGAAATGAGCTTCTCTGTGCCTCTCTAGGATCTTAAAGGGATCTGGAGTTGTTTTCCGACAAGCATGTGTGTTTGTGCTGGGGGGCCTGGTGGGGTGACACGTGACACAGATATTCAGGCCTCACTGCACGTGTACTCCACTGAAACCAGTTACCACACCTGTATTCGTGGCTGTGGACAGAGGGGCCTGGGAGAGGGCTCCCTGGACAGTGGCCTTCCAGGAGGACCACAGATCTTCTGATGGACAAGGGCCAAATAAATATCGGTGAGCACAAATACAAATGAGAGGCAGGCAGCACCATGCCATGCAACAAAACACAGATGTTGTTCAGGCGGACTTGCAGCCACATTGCCCACCCCCAGTTCCTCCACGAGCTTGAAACAGAGCAAGCTGGTTAGCCCTTCTGAGCTGCAGGTGTAAGAAGGGGAACGAATTAATACCTGCCTTTAGGGTTCTGGGGAGTGGACATGTTGATGCGGGTGAGGCCCTGAGAAAAGCTCACACACTTTGAGACGACACCGTGTAAGGACATGCACTTTCATTATAATGTGACAGGTTCCTGCCTTGTGACTGTTAGGAGTTGGGCTCAAGCTCTAGCCTGCCACACACAAGCCCTGTGGCTTTAGGCCAGCTCCTTAACCTCTCTGAGCCTGGTGTACAAGAAGGGAGGTGAGGAGCCCAAACTGTCTCCTAAGGCTTGTGGTAATGGGTAAGAGAAAGATAGAAAACTGCCCAGCCCATGGGGAACCCGCACATGCAGCACACCTGCTCCGCTGGGCACTGTTAGGGTCTGACCTGGGGGAGGACAGAGTCAGGTGCCCAGTGTGCAAAATGTAAGCTGGTGCCACCAAGCCTGCACTTGCATGGCCCTGAGAGGGAGTGCTGCCTGAAACCGGGTACCCTGGGTGCCTTGCTCCTTCACCCTCACTTTACCCGTGAGTGCCATACCAGCTTTGCCAGGTATAGGGCTCCAGTCCCTGTCACAGAGATTGCGACGTGCCCCAGCCCTCCCGGGTTGTGCGAGCACTTGGAAGGCAGTGGCCGCCCCTGTTCATTTCATGCAGTTGCCCACGGCACCCAGGAGGTGCTACATAAATGCTTACAAATGTGGAATGAGTAAGGGCAAGAGGGAGGGCTCAAGCCCGGACGCGTCTCCATGCTGGAAGCAAGGGCGCATGCAGAAGTGAGGCTGTAAAGCCTTCTGTGTCCCCTTGGAACGGAGAGCCTTGTTGGGGGACTGAGTGCTGCTCAGCGTCTCCTGAGACCAGATTTGGACAAAAGGTCACATATGGAATGGTTCCATTTATATGGAATGTCCGGAATAGGTAAGTCTACAGGGACAGAAAGCTGGGGACTGCCAGGGCGTGGAGGAAAGGGGGATGGGGAGTGGCGGCAGCATGTACAGGCTTTCTTTTGGGGGATGAAAGTGTCTTGAAAGTAGACGGAGGTTATAGTTGCAATCCCATGAATGTACTAAACGTCACTCCGTTGTACACTGTAAATGCAGTTAAAATGGTAAATTGCACGGTATGTGTATTTTACCATACACTCCACGCAGACCAGATGTGGCCGGACTCGGTGCGTGTGTGACAGAAGGTCAGGCAGTCAGCTCTGGGGTTGTTGGTGAGGTTAGACACCCAAACTACAGCAAGGGGCTCGTGCACCATCATGAGTCCATTCGACTTTTATTTCTACTTTTCTGCTCCTATCTTTTTCATGCATCACCACCACCAGCTGCCACCTGGTGGGAAATAGGGCTGGGGAAGCGTCTAATGGGGCCACATGCTTAGTGTTGGGGAGGAGCAGCCCCCAGAAGACAGCCGTGTGTATCTGGGCTGGGGAGGGGGCCAACATTTCAGAGCCACACGCCCCATGTCATTGGTCAGCAGGTGGCTGGGAGCTGGGTCTCCACTGTCTTTTGAATAAATGTTCCTCAGCAATATCACAGCTTTCCAGAGGACTTCTCCATCTGTGTCTTCTTCAGACTTATTCAGAGCAACTATTTTTCCTCCCCTACAAAGCCTCCTGGATGCCTAGAAACACCTGGACCAGTTGGCAGAGTTTACCGGAGATGCAGAAGCCCCAACATGGGGATGTGTTTGGGAGGTGGGGAGGCAGATAGGACACAGTATACCTGGGAAAGTATCATGTGTGCTAGAGCTTGGGATGCCGCTAAGGGGAGATGCTTCCAAGGTGAAGCCTGAGTATTCGTCCTGGGGCAAGGCGATGGGGTAGGTCTCCACAGCCTGATCCCAATGGCCCAGTGGGTCCTTCGGAGAATTGGGAAGTTAGCAGATGTTTCAGGGCTGCATGGGCTTGCAGTCCTGATCATCTGAGGTGATGTGATACCGCAGGTGTGTGGAGAGTGTTATGTGGGTTTGCAAGTCCGTAGGTGCCGACTAAATAATGGGTCCTGGTTGGTTCTCCAGCTGCAGGAACATCTGTTCAGCTTTTGACCGAGAGCCAGCGGGAGATCTCCTTGCCTGATCCCCAAAGATAGTTTTACCTACTGTTCAGGAAAGAGATTGTGAGAACTCTAAAATAAACAAACAGAAAACTCAACTTCAAACATGATTGCTGTCCTGGGGGAGATTTCTTTCCCAACCTTAATTTTGGGATTAATTTGTTTTAGAAGTTCCTTGGCTGCTGTCCGTGTGTGTGTGTGTGTGTGTGTGTGTGTGTGTGTGTGTGTGTGTGTGTGTATGTGTAAGAAAAAAAACACACTAAGGAGAAAGTGTGTCTCGTTCTTCTGACTGCTGTTACTGGCCATTTCCTCTCTGTACCATGAGGCTAGCCCGAGCGAGGGCATCTCTCCCACCTCTGTGTCTCCTCTGAAGATGCAGGGCTCAGAAAGCAGGAAAAGGGAGCTGGACCGTCCCGAGCCTCGTTCCTGCAGCGTCTCCTCACCTTTTTGGTTTGAGCATTTTGTTATCAACCCAAACTGATCTTGGTTAATAAAGATACAGAGGCAAGAGCTGCAGCTCCCTGATTTCCAGCTCCAGCCCCTTTATCATTACTCATCTAGACACAGCATCTCTCTGTTCCGAATGTTCCACCAGTTTCCTGCTCCTGGGGTGGGCAGTCCTCGCTGTGCAACTTTCTCCTCCGACTTGACTAATTTTAATTTCAGTTACAGGTCACCAGAGACTCTTTTTCTAATGATTCCTGAGTTCTTGTGATCTAATAGGGGGCATTAGTTATACATGAGCTTCTCTTTTTTTGCTTTTTATTTGGGGGGGTATTACTTTTTTTTTTAAAGATTTTATTTATTTATTTATTCGAGAGAGAGAGAGAATGAGAGAGTGTGAGATGGGGCAGGGTCAGAGGGAGAAGCAGCTCCCCGCCGAGCAGGGAGCCGGATGCGGGACTCGTTGCCAGGACTCCAAGGATCATGACCTGAGCCGAAGGCAGTCGCCTAACCAACTGAGCCACCCAGGCGTCCCCGGGGGGGTTATTACTTTATAGATATTTTATAGATCATACAAGCTATGCAAGAATATACAGTCGACCCTTGAACAACATGGGTTTGAACAGTGTTGGTCCACTTATGTGTGGATTTTTAAAAAAAATTTTTTAGGGAGTGTGCGAGGGTGGGCAGAGGAGGAGGAGGAGAGAGAGAGAATATCCTAAACAGGCTCTATGCTCAGGGGGGAGCCTGACATGGAGCTCAGTCCCACCACCCTGAGATCATGACCTGAGCGGAAATCAAGAGTCTGATGCTCCACCGATGGAGCCACCTAGGTGCCCCCCTTTTTTCAATAAATACAGTCCAGTAATTGTATTTTCTTTATCTTATGATTTTCTTAATAACATTTTCTTTCCTCTAGTCGATTGTCCTGTAAGAATGCAGTATATAATGCATGTAACATACACTATATGTGTTAACCAACTGTTTATGTTATCGGTAAGGCTTCTGGTCAACAGTAGGCTATTGGTAGATTAAATTTGGGGGAGTCAGAAGTTATACATGGATTTTTGACTGTGTGGCCAGTCAATGCCCCCAACTCTCAGGACTAAGGATTCAAATGATTCTGAAGTTCAGACCAAAATGTGCTGCCCTTGCCTCCACAGGGAATCACCCTGAGTGGTTTAAACGCCTCTTTCCCAATTCCTTCCCTGGCACTCATACACGTGTGGATAGTAAGACTTCTTTTGTTCATTGCCACTTTCAACATGTTGAATAATATTATACACATGTGTTGGTTCACCCAACGTTTCTGAGCACCTGCTGTGTGCCAGGTGTGATGCTGGGAGCTGCAGATTTGATACTGAGCAAAAATGGTCCTGCCATCACGCACAGGCTTGTGGGCACATTGTGCTGGGGCATAGTCCCCTCCCACTTCACAAAATATCTGGGTGTTCTCTTCAGGGCCCTCCTTATTCATGTGCTCTGTGCTCTTCAGCATCTGTGGGTCACACATGAATTTTGATGGACATGAATTCAGTTCCAGTTGATTTGTCATTATGAAAAGCAAAGCAGCAAAGGTCTTTGCTTACATCTCTTTGAACACCTGGGTGTTTAATAGGATCTAAAGATTGTTTGGATGGCAAGACAGAACACACTGGCCTTGAGATAGATGAAAGTTGCGTTTGAATACTGTGTTATAGTTTCCAAAACAGAGCCTTCGAGTACCAAGTCTCACTGAGTCTTCACTGCCAACCTGGGAAGCAGGTACTGATATTTCTACCATATTGTGGATGAGAAAACCGAGGCTCAGAGAGGTCAAGAAACCGGCCTAGGATCACACAGCTTGGAAGCAGTAGGGGCAGAGCTTTGAATTCAGGCTTTTGATGCTTGTCCGAGAACTTTCCATTTCAACTCTGTCTGGTATTCGGCTTCTGTGCTCAGGGTTTGATCGCCGGGAGTACCATGAACCTGAGGAGCAGAGAAAGCTGAGCCCTTTCTCCTTACCTCCAGGGGTTGATTTCACACCTGGAACAAGGACATTTTCCTGTCCCGGGATGCTAGCCACGACTCCTTTGGAGCATTAGGGTATCACAGTAAGAATGTTTTCCAAACACTCCTCACCGGCATCTCACATGGCCCTGATGCCTGGGGAAGGGAGGACTGGTCCAGAGGATGGAAGGTGCCCTCTGAGTGATTTCTTCAGGCACACATCACTCTGCTTGAATTATTTTTCTGGAAGATGAACGCTTTTCAGTAGTCAAAGCAGGGGTCCAGCACTTGTGAGAGCCCTTGGCATGCTGATGTTTAAAATTTAAGTATGTGGAGTGGCCTACATGTCCATGGCCTTTCAGCTTCTTAAGGTTTAAATGTGTTTTCACGCTGTGATCCCTGGGGGACAGGAAAGGCTGTTTTTCTGTCCCTGGGCCTCCAGGAGTCCTGCCTGGACCACCTGTGGGAAATTAGCCTGAGCCCCGAGCGCCGCTGGGAGGCGGCGGCCTCGCTCTTCTCTGCACTACATAATCTCGTCTTTCAAGGGGATTGTCCTCTGGAGAAGCAGGAGCTGAGCAACTAAGCAGACACGGTGCTGCTAATCCCTCTGTCCGGAGGCTGGAGGCTTTAACTGGCCTCCTGTTTTAAGGCAGAGAGTTCCAAGTGGGCTGTTGGGGTTGACATCAGAATTTTATAGAAGTGTTTGGTTTTGTGCTCTGTGCTGGGGGAGAAATTGCAGCTGACACTCTGCCGTGTCCCAGGTCCTGCTGCGTGGTACTGCTCTCAGCACTTCAACTAGAGGAAGCTGGCTGCTCCTACCGTAGGAGGTGGGTGCTGTTACTATGCACCGAGTCACTTGCTCAGGGTCCCCGGAGGAGGAGGGTTGGGCTGGGATCAGACCCAGGCCGGTGGCTCCCCTGTGCTCCCCATGACAGGGGAAGGGCTCGGGTTGGCTCTGAACTGTCTGCCTGGTCAGTGAAGGCCAGGCTGATAGAGATAGAGGTCCTTCATGGCAGCCAGACCGGAACGAGGACCTCTAGAGGTGATCCCGATGTGCAGCGGAGGGCAACCGCAGGACTGCACAAGGGCCTGGGGGGGTGAGGGAGCATTTAACTCTGATGGGTGTGTGACAGCGTCAAGGAAGCTTCCTCCAGGAGATCATCAGCAGGGGCAGGATGGGGTGTTTGCTGGGAATGGGTGAGATGGGGTGCATTCGGTGGAGAGAATGCCTTCTGGGAAACTCTCTGGTGGGCAGAGCAGAGGCAGAGAGCAGCCTGCCCTGGGTTAGCTTGGCCTGGGCAGGTTCTTAATCAGAACCTCTCAAAAAAGCAGGCCATGTGAATGATCCCATTGGGCCTGGTTGCTCAGCAGCTTAGTGTTTCTAGGTGGCGAATGGGCAGAGGTCCTAGCTGAAACTGTAAGATGTAGGACTCTTCTTTCTGCAAAACCAGTGGCTCTCACCTGCTCACTCTACTATCCACAGAATGCCACAGACAGAGGCCTCTCAGCGGCCCACGAGCTGTTGCTGTATGGCTCAGCCAGTTTCATCCCTCTCCCCACAGAGGGCCCAGGAGTACTAAGTTAAGGCCCGCCCCCCAGGGCACAGGTCAGGGGCAGGTTCTTGACCCTCATCCATCACAATGTGACTGCCAGCTGGTGCAGGATGTGAGCAGGTTCCAGCTGGTTCCATCCCAGTGGCAGCAGACAAACCATCCTTGCATTTTTGTTCTGTGGCCCTAGCTGGGGATAGCATGCAGAAGGGCCCCAGCAGAATGCCCTTCTCCCCTAGCCTGAGCTGTGATGTTTTCCTCTGGCTTCCAGGGCTGCTGCTGAAAGTGGCCCTCAGCCACCTGGATTCAGGGGGCTCTGCACTGGGAGATGCAAAGATGTTTGGAGCTGGAGGGGCTGTCTGCCATTTGGAAAGGTGCAGAATGTTTCAGTAATTACTTCCACATGTGGGGACCTCTGTCCTCCCCTCACCTGAACTGCCGTCAGCTTCCTCCTCCTGCCAGACTTGGGTTAGTCTGAGCTGGGTGCTGCGTTTGCCGTGTCCTGCTCCGTGTGCCCTTCGCCTGTGCCGCCCTCCTCTGCTCTGTCCGCTTCTGTCTGGGGCTTGGAGTGAGCTCTGCCTAAGTGCACTGCCCTTAGGCACCTCGTGAACGACTCTGATTTCTCTGTCCTGACTACTTCTTTCTTTGCTTGTTTGTTTTCAAGCATTTCTCTTAAATAATCGCACAGAGAGGGACCCTGTTTGTTTTTCTTGCTTACAGCCTCCTGCCAATCAATTCTTCCCCAAACAAAGGCCTTGCGATCCCCTCGGCCCTGCCAGGACTAAAGGGAGCAGAGCACTCTTCACTAGGGAGAGGGTTCCAGCAGCCACACCTGCTCCCAGGGAACACGGCCCATTTGGAAAGGTTGTTTGCCATGTGATGGTGCAGGTAAACCCAGCTCACATTTCTGTGCCAGAATGACTCCCATTTCGTGGATTAGGAACCTGAGGTCATAACAGTAGTCATGCAGGTGGAGTTCACATCCACGGTCTGTGAACTAGGGCAGTCAGATAGAAACATCATTTGAGCTGCATGTATAATCCAAAATTTTCCAATAGACACTAATAAATAGTGAACATGAAATTAATTTTAATAGTATACTTTGTTTAACTCAATATATCCAAAATAACATCCTTTCAACATGTAATCAACGTTAAAAATATTAATGAGTATTATGGGCTGAATGTGTGTGTCCCCCAAATTCTGTGTTGAAGCCCTAGCTTCCAGTGTGATGGTATTTGGAGGTGATCAGGTCTTTTGGGAGGTGATTAGATGAGGTCATGGGTCAGGACCCCCATGATGGGATCATTGTCCTTATAAGAAGATGCAGAGACCTGCGAGGCGTCATTTATTGTACACCTGAAACTAACAGGATGCTGAGTGTTAATTACACTTCAATTAAAAAAAAACAAAGACCAGCGCCTCCTCCCCACCATGTGAGGACACAGCAAGTAACTAAACAACACTAGTCAGGGTTCCTTGGTTTCTTGGTGCTTACCACACACCACTCTGTCTTTGCAGAGCAGGACGAGGGCAGAAAGCTCAAGCAGTGTGATGAGTTCAAGTTAATCTTGAGGCCTATGATTGTTTCAATGTATTTTCATAACCGAGGAAGTAAAGTTAGTTTCAGAAACTTCCCTCATCAGAGACAAAGAAAAAGTGGTTATATGAATCCTTAGTCTCTTGGTTTTACTTGCTTAGAGTGATCCTGTTTTTTTTCCCTCTAGAAGTTTATTATGTATTTTAATAGCAAAAAATATTGCACTGGAACAATGGGGAAATATTGAAATCATATCATAAAAATACTAAGTTTTCCTTAGAGGCAAATTTACACACATGTGGATTAGTAGTTTGTATGAAACATATAATGTAACTGCATTGTTTTCAGTGCTAATGAAATACATCAGTCAGTGAAGCACTTTCTAAAACAAAGCTTAGTCCTTTATGTGAACTCACTTTACCCCAGTTTATAAATTTGGAGAGCACGAAAGTGGGAAAATGTTAGAAGAGGGAAAAAGAGTTAAAACATACTTATTCCAGTGATGTAATGCCACTGAGTCTTAATATCTTCCTTGGAAGGAGAGATTTCTACTTGGACATTTAGTTTTCTTTCTGTTTATTTATTAATTTGTTCAACAAATATTTGAGTCAGATCCTGAGCTAGGAACTGGGGAAACCACGGAGAATAAAACCAATGTGGTCCCTGCTCACACAGGGTTCCAAATCCAGTGGGGGAGACAAATAAATATTGTAGAACCACAGTGTGGTTAGAATTACAAGGGGAAGTGCAGGTGCATGGGAGTTTGTAAAAGGGGGCCTGAGCCAGGAGGGGGTGATGTCTGTCTGAGGGAGGTCGTCCTTGGGAACTGGTGCTTCTGCTGAGGCCTGGAGGGGGAAGAAGATGGAAAGTAGGTGGGCAAGGATGTTGTAGGCAGAGGGAACAGCATGTGCAAAGGCCCTGCAGCTGGAAGGAACATGGGGATGTGGACCCAAGTCCATGCCCCAGGTGGAAACTGGGCGAGGAGACTCTCTATGGGAGACCCCAGCTAGAAAGGAGCGCCGTTCCCCACTCAGTCGCCTATGCCCCTGTTAGAAGCCAGCTGAGTTTCTAGCCCAGAAAGCAGACCTGGAGCTGGGGTCTGTGGGAGGCTTCTGAGAGCTGCAAGGAGGGAGGGCCTCTTCTAGGAACACCAAACACTTGGTGCAGAGCTTTCTCCATTTAGCAGTGCCCTGGCCCTTTATTTCTGTTGCACTTGGCAGCTCCCTCGTCCTTCCTACCAGAATTCTGACTCTGTCCAGGGCACCCATCCCCAGCCCCATCTGTGGCAGGGTTCAGCAAACTACAACCAAGGGCCAAGGCCACACCCATTCACTGATGGGTGCCTGTGACAGAGTTGAGTAGTGACAGCAGAGACCATGTGGTTCACAGAGCCAAAGATATTTACTGCCTGTTCCTTTGTGAAAAAGGTTCGCCAACCCCAGGTCTAAGTTAATACTGATGACCCCATGTCGTCATTTCCCAGCTTCCCCTGCAGCTGGTGGGTGTTATCTAGGTTGTGGACCGTCGAGCAGATCGTGCAGCATCTCTGAATCTCAGTTCCTGACCTGTCACTGCAAACACTTTGCGTACATTCTTTCATTGACTGTAATTCACAGTAGCCCCTGAGGTGTAGGTGCTGTTGTTATCTTGAAATTGAGGAAAAGGAGGAACAGAGAAGTCCAGTAACCGACCTGGGACCACACAGCTTGAAAGTAGTGGCTCCTGAGTCTGGTCCTGGTGGGAGAGGATAGGGGGAGGGTAGCTGTATGGATTCCTTCAGGTCTTGGATCCTAGGTGGCATCCATGTCCCTGTTCCTGTCCCTTCACGTGTAGCATGGAGGAGGGGTTGAGCTTGTGGACTCGGGGGTCCAGCTGCCTGCGCTAAAAATCCCAGTTCTACTGCTGACTGAGCCACAGCCTCCCCGTCTGTCTCAGGGGAACATAACCTAGTAACTGATCATTGGGGAGGTGTGTGGTACCTAGTAAGTGGTCAGTAAAATGAGCCATGATCACTCAAAACCAGACTTTGCTGAAGAGAAACACACAAGCATGAGCTCAGCCATTCAAGGAGTCAGTTTTTAAGAAAGGAACTGGGAGGGAGAAGTAAACACCACAGTAGGTAATCCAATCTGGGGGAGGCCCTTGGCACGTGAGGGCTTTATCTTGTTCAGTCTTGATGAGGGGGTGCTTTGTTACTCCCATCTTTCTGAAGGGGAAAGTGAGGCTGGGAGGGGGACAGTGTCTGGCCTCCGGCAGGCAAGTGGCCTCAGGCACTGTGCAGAGCCCTTAGCTGGTTCTCTGTGCCCACGTGATGTTTGCAGCCCAGCGCTATGGCCAGTCCCAGCCCCCCAGCCACGGACCTGTCCTGCAGAACGCATGGTGATTTTAACTCTGCAAAGAACTGGAAAGCTAGGCCTGAGTAGCTCGCCCAGGACCACAGGGAGAGTTTAAAACCAGGCCTGGATTAGCGCTCAGAGCAGCCAGGTTTATGGTCTGAGGCCAAGGCTACTCGCTCAGACCTCATTTTTTTGGCCTATGAATTTCTATTGAGTCAGTTAAAAAACAAATGGATCTATTTAAGTGAAAATGCTTAGAGGCAGGGGATTTACTCAATGACTTTTTTCTTTTCTTTTTTTACTATTGAAATTAATTAAAAAATAATTTTGAACATGTATGGCTGACACTCTGCCAGGAACATGTCATGTGTAAAATTATTCCTCTCTATCATGTATTCATAAATCCCAACTGGCCATCTGTTTTCCTAAGACCATGTGGGGCCCACCTTCAGGGATTTTTTTTCTCTTTTGGCCAAACAAATTAAGATTTGTAACTTCTCCTTGGGGAAGAAAAATCCTGATGGAGCTATATAGTTGTGTCCTTGAGTGTGTATATATGTGTGTTTACATACTATACATGTGTGAATATACATGTATGTGTGTATAAATATATATGGATGGTATACATATGAATATACATGCAAATTATCTTGAAGTCATTTCTAAGCTAGTTTGTGCTGAGTGGTCAGAAATCGCTGAATGTCAAAGATAGTAATACTGGTTTAAATACTGACCCTTTAATCATAACCTCCAACTGACATCAGAACTGATTGGAGTTTTCAGGTCATTTCTTTGTTTAAAACTTCTCTCCACCTACTATATAAGGTCTGTATTTATTAAAGAAATGCATTCACATCCCTTCAGCTGCCAAAGACAAACCGCATTAATTATGTGATGTGTTTCTTTCTAAATGTATGTATATTTTTGTGTGCTCTAGGGTAATGCATGCAAGTACAATTTTATATTCTGCTTTTTTTTTTTTTTTTTGCTTGAAGTTATATTGTAAGCATTTCCCCAGGTGTTACACTGGTCTTTATATTATTTTTGGTGGCCACGTACTATTTCATGCATTGGCTACTGAGGTTAATGAACCACACTGCTGTATTTGAACCTTGAGGCTGTTTCTCACTTTTCAATAATACTAATAAAACACAGCCATGAACAACAATGTGTAAAAATGTTGCCCCTGAACACCAAGGCAAAGCAGGCACCTCCTCTAAGTCTCTGCCACGTCGTCCTGGTCATCTCCTTTCTGGCACACTCTCATTAACCACAGCTTCTCTTGTTTCCTTGTGTGCTCCCCTCTCGAGGGGAAGTGCTGGGGAGCAGGTCCCATGGACCCAGCCCTCTGGGGTGTCCTTAGCCAGCTGTCTGCCTTGTGTGGAGCACCAGCCAGGAGCCTGGACTCTGAGCCCCACGGCCTGGGCAGGAGCCCGCCTCTGGGCATGTGGGAGCTCTGCTCAGTTTTCTGTAAATCTCAGACTGCTCTGAAGCACAGAGTCTGTTAATTTTAAAAAATCATTTTTCCTGGTCTGTTCAGTACCTTAGGCAAATATGAGCCAGTTTAGTTCTCAAACAAAGGGGGCACTAATGAGAGAGAACATTATCTAAGATACTTGTGACCCTTAGGCTCAGGTGTGTGGAGCTCTCCTCTCTGCCCAAACCCGCGGTGGTGAGGCCTGCTTGCAGCTCCCGCGTGAGGAAGTGGGCCCAGGGATGTCTGGAGACGCTAGGGCTTGTTCACCTGACTGCCAACATCTGTCCTCTCTCCCTGCCCGTCAGGTCCAGAGAGCCCCGTCTTTGGGAGTCTTGGCTATGCTGGTTTCTGTCTTGTTTTCCCTGTGTATATGAAATGCTTTGCACCAAAGGAAAATTATACAGTGTAAACATTTATGCAGAAAAATGGTTTGCAATGTTACCTCCCTGGAGAACTTGGCGGAGAATGAAAGCCTGGTACATGCGCCTGCCGGCCGAGGACAGGAAATGGAATCCTTTGCTCAATATATTTCCAGCTTTTATGAGGCAGCTTTAGTGGAGATGTGTCAGCTTCTCGCCTGAAGCACAGGCTGGAAAGAGCCCTACTCTGCAAAGCCAGACAAACGCCCCGGTTGCGGAGAAGGGTCGAGAAAATTGGCGCCAGGGGTCCTGGCGACCAAATGGTGCTTGTGGTGACTTTCATCTCTGCTTCGAATGGGCCAAGTGAAAAGAAAGGGGGATGAGAGTGGCCTCAGAGTCCCCCGGGTCCAAAGCGGATGGGGTCATGCTTGTCCTGGCCCACTAAGACCACGGATGCTGGAAATGTCACTGTTTGGACACACAGACGCATGTTGTCCCCTGACTCTGGCTCTTCCTTTCTCTGCTTTATTTTCTCCAAACACAACTATGGGCTGAATTATGTTCCCTGAAAAGATATATTCAAGTTCTAGCCCCTGGAACCTATGAGTGTGACCCTATCTTTGCAGATGATCAAGTTAAAATGAGGTCTTTAGAGTGGGCCTTAATCCAATGACAGGTGTCCTTCTAAGAAGATGGAGATACAGAGATGCACAGGAGAGGCCGTGTGAGACAGAGAGCTTGGAGTGATGTGTCTACAAGCCAAGGAGCACCGAGGACGGCCGGCTGAGCAAAAGGCCTGGGATGCATTTTCCCCTCCAGGGTCCAGAGGGAGGTGGCTCTGCCCACACTGTGACTGAGAGAACAGATATCTCTAAGGTGAGGCCCTAGTGGGTACACCTTTGTGATAGGAGCCTCAGGACACTCATATACACTGAATAATTTATTCCTGATATTTGGGGCCTGCCTCCTCACCCCACCTCTGGGTGAATGGGCCTCATGTCGCTTGTGGTCACTGCTGGACCCCATGTGCCGGGCACATAGTAGGCCTTCAGTAAGTACTTGTTAAGTGAGTGATTTCTCAGGGATCAGTGGAGCAACCTGGGGGGTCCTCTTGAAGCTGGATTTTGGGGGTCTTGAAGCAACATGGAGAGGAGGCTATCATACCCCTCACCAGAATCCCTGCACCACCAGACCTGTCACACACCCAGCCTCCAACAGCTCCTCCACCTGAACACCAGCTGTGCCTTGCCTGCGGGCACCCGAGCATGCAGAGAGGGCGCAGCCAGCTCTTCTTGCTTTTCTTTTTCTTTTTAAATTTTCTCCCTGCCCTGGTCCTCACTCATCACTCTGGATTATGCATTTGTGCCTGAGTAGCCCCGGAGAGAGGAGAAGGAGGAGAAACAACCAGGGAAAGGAGGTGATGGAGTTTTTGTGATGCATCAGGAGGAGAGAAATACTTTAAAACAAAGACACCAAGATCCTAGGGGGCATGATGCCTCATTTTTTCTCACCCACAAGTGCAATCAGGCTGCAAGCTCCCTGTGGGCAGGAGGGAGCCTTCCCCACTCATAGAGCATCCAGTGTGCTGTGGGAGATGGAGAGGCATACTCTCTGGGCAGCTGGGGACACCCCAGAAGCAGGTGGACAGCACGCCATGCGTGGGCCCTGGGGACTGGACCCTCTCACCTGGGCTGGATGCACAAAGCAAAGTCCTGGGCCTCATCTGCCGGGAGGCTGTGACCCCCAGTCCTTGGCTGCCAGGCCTGGCAGCCTGTTGCAGAAACTCCTGCCAAGTACTGAGTTTGGGGGCAGACAGGGAGCAGCCCCTGCTTATCCTCTCTCTCCTGCAGCCTCACGGTGGAGTGGGAAGGAGGCAGAGAGGCTCAAGAGACTGAAATGCAGGAGTGTGGTCCCTACAGGGTCCAGGGAGATGAGAGTCTCATGGAATTGGCACTGAGACCCAGGAGACCTGCGTCCTTAATCTATCACCCAACAAAGACTTATCATTAAATAGTTTGTGCATAATACGTTTGTCCGACATATATTTATGGAACACCTACTATGTGCCAGGCATAATTAGTACGGAGGATTGAATGAAGCCAGATCCCCACCTGTGTGGGGCTGATGTTTAGTGATTAATAATGACATTTATGTGTGTGTTCACTCATTTATCTTCAGACACAGTTTGGTAAGTGTTAGCAAAGGGGATGGGAGAAGCACTGGCTTCCGTCTGAGGGAAGGAGGGGACTTCCCACTGAGCACAAGCTGGGGACAAGTGTAGGTGGGCAGCTGGGCTTCCCAGAACCTCCTGATTATCAGAGCAGTGGGGAGGGAGCCTGCTCAGCTCAGTGGATACTGGACCCTTTACTCTCATGCTGGAGCTCCAGCTGTGTTCTCAGCTCATTCCAGACTTGTGTCCACAAGCACCCCTTCGTCCTCTTTATTTTCTTGCCTGTTTCTCCAAATGTCTAGCTTCAAATTCCCATTTAACCCTTTTGGTTGGGAGGGAAATTTGCAGAACTTTTCCGCTCCTGGGGCTTACTCATTGGAAAATGCCCAGAATGGTGCTTGCTGGTGTGTGGCCCCTAGAGGGCGCCCAGCCGAGGCTCAGCCTCCAAGCAGGGCATGATGTCCAGCGGCTGCCTTGGGGTGCTGTTCCCCCAAATCAGAGGGGCCGTCCTTGCTATGGGTTCCTCATGGGAGTTCAGGGAGGCTTGACATTCTCTTAGCACTTTGTAGTGTGAGGGCTGAAAACCAGCTGGGAGAAACTTAGTGGGGAAGATGAGACCATCCCAAAATGAGGGTGGCCCCCCAGCTGTAAGATGCACGGATGCACAAATGAGGATTAAGTGTCCCAACCCAAGTGAAGCTCCAAGGATGTGCTGCTGTTTGCCTTCTGTCTGTGCGGTTGATTGTATCAACAAACAGTAGGCAATTAGCTGTGCTCATTTTCTGAGCTGAACCATTGGGCTGCTGCACAGTCTCCTGCAGCTCTGACTGAGGAGGAGTCTCCTTTGCCTTGTTTCTGGAAAATGGATAAGAAAGCATTGGTTGGAGTTGCTTTCCTCTTGGGACTTTCAAATAAAATCAGAGACTAATCCCTCATCTAATACCAATTTAGTAAGGGCTGGGTTAGAATGTAGTCAACTCCATTTATGAACACCAGTTAATATTTCTTTATAGAAAGCTATACTATTTTCAGAAGCATTTCAGACAAACATCCTAAGAAGACTTAGCAGGCTCAAGATGTTTACCTTGGACCCGAATCTTATTTCTAATTAACCGAGTCTTCAACAGTCCATCAGAGAATGCGGTTACCTGCCAAATTTCACACCTAAGGGGAAAAAATATTCCCAATAAAATTTTCCTTAAAAAAAAAAAAATCCACTCACTTTTACCACTAAGACGTCCTTGACATATTTAAATCAATCCCTCTCCATGAGCACACAGAAAACTAATGTTCTAGATCCCAAACCTGTTTGTGGTCCCAGATTTCAGGGAAGCTGTTGAATTCGACATTACATTTTCCGCAGACGCTCAGACAGGGACCCCATGAAGATGGTGGGCTGACCATGTGGGCACAGCCAGCCCGAGTTTTCCAGGCCGCCCACACTTTCTCCAAGACTCCACACTTTCTGATTGTATTGTTTTAATTCACTTCACAGAAGCAACTGACTCCTTTTGGAGAGTGAAGTTTTTTTCCTTCTCTGTGTTCACAAAGAGACCGGCTCTGTGGAGAGGCTGTGGGTTTCCTCTTGCTTCACTATCCAGCACATTAGAGCTCATTTTGAGGTCCTCCTTCTCACACATGAGCTTCCTGGGTGGACTTGAGCTCTGCGTGGTTTACTGCTCCCCTCCCCTCTGTGGGGCTGGGCACCTGTGAGGCCCTTATCAAGTATTTATAGAATAAAAAAGTGTTTGTTGAATAGGTAGACCAGCTTGTTTTTACCAACAGTTTTACTCAGATCTCTTTATAGCTAAGTTTTAGCTATAAAGCTTCTCAGAATTTTATTTTATTATTTTTTAAAAGATTTATTTATTTTATTTTAGAGAGAGAGTGAGAGCATGAGCAGTGGGGAGGGGCAGAGGGAGAGAGAGAATCCCAAACAGACTCCACGCTGAGCCTGGTTACCTGGACACCCTACCCCCACCCCATGAACCCAGCTTGTCGACTGTCATAGATCAGTGAGTAGAAACTTAGCCTTTTTTCTTTTGGTTTAGCTTTTAGGCTGTCCCGAAGAAACAAAAGCTAAAAAGCTCACATTGGTGAATTAAATTCTTACATCTGTCTCATGTGGTTTGGTAGAATGGGAAGTGTTTGTGAGGAAGGGCGTGATACTGTAGAAAAAGCCCAGGTCGCAACCTTACCGCTTCCAAGCTGTGTGGCCTTGGGAAAGTCACTCACCCTCCCTGGGCCTCAGTCCTTATTTGTGAAGTGGTGGAATTGGAGTTGATGCCCTCTGCATTCCCACCACTTCCTCACACCTGGGCCTCCACAGGGAGAGTGAGTCCTTAGGTCCAAGACTCAGACCTGCAGGTGTGCTTCCCTGCCTCTGCGTGGCCAGTGACGATGAGAGCAGGATGGGCTGCCCACCATGACAACTTGCTGTTTCTTAGAGATTGATCATTAACATATCGGTTTCCTTTTGCTGGCTTTTTTGGGGGGGGCATTCTTTTCATATTGACTTTTGTGTTTCCCTTGCAATGTTCTGTCTGTTGTTGAGTAATTTTGTTACTTACTTCGGTTTAAGATCTGAGAGAGCAAGCATTTATTTTAGTATTTATTATCTGTTTTCAGAAGGAATTTTGACTGACTTAAGCTGAAAATACAAAGCATAAAAACCATTAATTCAGAATAAAAGGCAAGAGGGAGGAGAATAAAGGTATAGAGATAGAAATTATATTAAAAAAATCTAGATGGAGGGACGCTTTTGCAGCTAAGCATACAAATTAGCTCTGAGTTTCCTAGCAGCCAAGGCAAAAAAGCAAAATTAGGAGAGCCTTGTTATCGCTGTTAAATGTGGGGAAGCAGAAATCCAGGAGGGGTTGATAATCCTATAGGTTCATTGACCAAGATGAGCCCTTCAAAGTTCCTTGAACATTCTGGATCCCTCTCTGAGAGGGAGATTGTGTGAGCGTTTGGAATCATCCATGAGTCTGAAAGTTACTGACCTTCCGTTCCAGGTGGTCAAGAAATACTAAAATTAGGGGCGCCTGGGTGGCTCAGTCGTTAAGCGTCTGCCTTGAGCTCAGGTCATGGTTCCAGGGTCCTGGGATCGAGCCCCACATCGGGCTCCCTGCTCGGCGGGAGGCCTGCTTCTCCCTCTCCCTCGCCTCCTGCTTGTGTTGTGCTCTCGCTGTCTCTCTCTCTCTGTCAAATGAATAAATAAAATCTTAAAAAAAAGAAATAAAATTTGCTGGCTAACGTGTAGATGATATTTGTTCCAGGAATTAAGAACTGATAAAAATAAGTAAATTTTACCGAGAGAATGTGTGTTGTGGAAAAAAAACAAAACAAAAAAAGCCACTGGGTGGAGGTCAAGGGCCCTGGGTTTGAATCACAGCTCTGCCAATAATCTGTGTCTTTTTAAAAAATATTTTATTTATTTATTTGACAGAGAGAGACACAGCGAGAGAGGGAACACAAGCAGGGGGAGTGGGAGAGGGAGAAGCAGGCTTCCCGCCGAGCAGGGAGCCGGATGCGGGGCTCGATCCCAGGACCCTGGGACCATGACCTGAGCCAAAGGCAGATGCTTGATGACTGAGCCACCCAGGCGCCCCAGTAATCTGTGTCTTAAAGAAGGCCCCACAGCCTCTCTGGGCCTTGGTTTCTTCACCTGTAAGGTAACAGGGTTCAAACTGGTTTCCTTTGAGGTCTCAGGTATGACAGTTCTACTGGTGCAACACTAATGGGTATCAGGAGGGGATGATTTTGTCTTCTGCAACCAGACCTGTTCTTGGCACAACTCTTGCATATCAGAAATCACCTTGAAACCTTCATGTTTGACTCCTCAGAAAGCAAAACGACCCCCTTTAATCTAACCTCTCGAGAGAGAAAAGATCTTTTCTCCTCACCTGGGGCTTTTCCAACGGAAGTGCATTTCAGTGACCTGAGGCTCACGCATTTGGCTGCAGGTGAGGGACGCCCAGTGGACAGGCGCGCCGGCGGCTTTCTTGGGCTCAAGCTGAGCTGTCACAAGGTGAAAACACCACAGAGATGTTTTTCCAAGAAATTGTCCCTGAGCAAAAACTTTGCCACTTTCGTTGGGAGAAAATGGTTTCAAATATTGCCTTTTGTTTTTATGGAAAATGATGAAAACTTTGAGGGAAAACCACAAAACCCTTTGCTTTTATTGAAACCACAAAAATTGATTAATTTTTTTAAAAAGCCCAGTTTTTGCTGAGGGCTGAACTTTCTTCTTTGAAAGGCTCTACTTTACTTTTCTTTTTTGGAAACATCTCCTGAGAGTCTCATGAAAGGTCTTTCTGTTAGCTTGGCTGAGCTGAGCCCGGGCGTTCCGAAGCTCCACACAGAAGCATAGTTTTTGTGCCCGAACACTGCCTTTTGGGGATGTCTTCATGCTCCAATCTCCAGACACTGCCCTAAGTCTTCCTGAGTCCCCAGGGGGCCATGGTGTTGGTGAAGCTGCTGAGCGTTCCCTGGTGCTCAATGAAATCATTGAACCTGACTTGACTTCCCGGCTCGGCTGTCTGCATTGCCGCCATTTCCTGCACCAACGGAAAGCTGTGTGCGTAGATGTTGCCTTTGCCAGTGGGGGCCTCGAAAGCTGACTTCATAAGTTAATTGGTCTCCCACCTGGTGGCTGGCATGGGCTGTCCCCGGGCAGGAGACAAGCTGTCTGTCCCAGGTGAAATCTGTCTTCCCCTCTGCCCACGATGGGCCAGGGGGCTGCCGCCCTCACGGGGCGTTCATTTGTTCTTGGTACAGGCAGCTCGGGAATTCTCCGGTGCCACAAAGAGCCAGTGGGTTTCTGGCCACCAGCACAGAACTGGTCTTTTTTTTTTTTTTTTTTTTTTTAAAGATTTTACCTATTTATTTGACAGAGAGAGACAGCGAGAGAGGGAACACAGGCAGGGTGAGTGGGAGAGGGAGAAGCAGGCTTCCCGCGGAGCAGGGAGCCCGATGTGGGACTCGATCCCAGGACCCTGGGATCATGACCTGAGCCGAAGGCAGACGCTTAACGACTGAGCCACCCAGGCGCCCAGCACAGAACTGGTCTTAAAGCCAGTTGGAAGGTGCAGGAAAGAGAGGTCTCCTGGGGGCATCTTTGGGGGACCCTGACTCAGCTCCATGGCTGGCATCTGGACCTGGTGTGCCAAAGGGCAGGTTTACGGCTGAGATGTCTCCCTGTGTGTGGGGTTCCACCTTCGTGGTCTGTCTGTGGGTGTGCCCTCTCCGTGGAAGGAAATTCCGTTCCTGGAGCAGGACCGCTGGATTCATGTGGTCGGCAGGCTCGGCACACCTTCTGGGCCTTGGCTTCTCCGTGTGTCAGATGGTGCAGGGACAGCACCGGCCTCACGGGTTTGTCGTGAGTGTTGAACAGAACAGTGCCAGGCACATGGAAAGGACTGTGTGTTACCACTGAAGGGTTACAGAAATTATGATTCTTACCCTCCCTGCCAAGTCCAAGTCTCACTTCATTTTACAAATGAAGAGACTACAACATGACAAAACTCAAGACGAGTTTAAGGAAGTGATTATTGGTGATCTCCCATGATCCTAATATAGCTGTTATGTTCAACTGGGGTGTTTAATTCACTGTGGCCGCTGCTAGTGATCATCAATGTCTGAGCGAGAGTTCCATGCATGCTGCACACCACGCAAAGTGTTCTGTGGCCATGCGCCCGTTAACGGGACCTGAGGGGCGGACAGACGAGCCCACCCAAGGCCAACAAGCTGAAGCTGCGAGAATTTGAGCCTTGCCTTCAAAACCTCTGGGCTTACCCAGAATGCTGGTTTTCTGTCTCCTGTATGTGGGTTTTGCATTATGTAAAAGAAAAAGCAGGAGGTTTCCATCTGAAGCACTCTTGGGCTCTGTCTTCATAGTAGGTGAACCCCGGGAGGTTCAGTCCCTAGTCTGCCTGGACAGCCTCTAACGGCCACACAGAGGCACGGAGGGATGCAGGGAGGGGGTCCCCTCAACCCCCTGCCCTCCCGCCCTCTCGCAAAACATGTGACAGCGACTGACTGACATCTCAGGGAAGCAGGACCCTGGAGCCCGACTGCTCAGTCACCTCAAGTCCGGCAAGAGGACTCAGGAGTGCTTTCCCTTTCTTCCTCACCGAAGTCACGTTAGCCCTGAAAAGACCCTCAGAGACTGGATCTTCTCCCAAAGGCTCACCCCTTCCCTGTACTATTCTGGACTATTATTATTCAAAACACAGCCTGCCCGTTTGTCCCTGGGTGAGGAGAGCGCGCTGGCAGGCGAACACTGCTCTGCTGATCACTGACCTGGAATTGCGTTAGCTTTTAAATTTAATGTAAATATTGTGTGATCATGGGCTTGGTGCAGTTTGGAACAAGTCTCCCTTTTGCTCTCTTATCTGATTACCTTTTAAGAAAGCACCTCATTGTTCAGATTCAAGAATAACAAGTTTCCCCACATCCAGTCCCCTCAACCCTTCATTTCCCTTCTCTCTTTCTGTCCTATTCGGCATCGTCTAATTACAGAAACATGTCTGTAAGTGCCTTGCACATCTGATCATCAGCTTTTCCCTTGTCCGCAACTCTTCCTCCATCTGCTTCCCACCCCCTCCCCGTTCTGCCACATCTGGAGCAGTCCCCTGCCACTCCATGCCCAACTGACTGCTGAACTGTTTCCAAATCACATCTCCCCTTTCCGGCCCTGGCCGCCTGACATGCTCAGCCGTAAAATACTCAGCTTCTAACTTGTGGTCCTCTCTGATTCCTCTCCTCTTAGACAACAGGCGGGGGGCAGAGCCATCGCCCCGTTCCTTCCATTCGGATTTGGTCATGTTAAAGTCTTAATTTTCAGGAGGCAAAATCATGACCCTTGTGCAGAGATAAAATGAACACACGCAAGAGATTTTATGTGGGTCACTAATAAGTCGGTAAGTCAGTAGAGCCCGTTGAGAGGGGAATGTGAAGAACAGATGTGTCTGTAGGCAATCGGGAAACGGCAGTGGCGCTGTCCCAGGCACACGCCTGTTTATGTCTCTCGGGCAGAACATGTGTGTCTGAACGAGTTGTGTCTCCACAGGACAGAGTTTTTTGCACTTACGTGGGCAGGAATCGTTGGGGTTGCTCTGTGTTCTCCAACATCCAGGGCCACTGCCCCGCTTCCTCCGGGCGCCTGGTCCGCCTCCCACCTCTCGGCCAAGTGCTGCTAGTGTCTTCCATTCAGCCAGGGTCACTGAAGACCCGCTAACCATCTTGGCCCATCTCAAAGTGTTTCACAGTTCTTCTGAACACTTTCTGCTTAAATCTACTCAGCATATTCACACGGAGGGGCTGCAGTTTCCAGACCTCCTTTTAGGAAAAGCATAGGGAGAACACGGGTGGGCAAGGGGGGGACCTCACTAGTTCAATGTAAATCTTCCAGAAATGACACTTGAGTCTGGGGAATTCTTGGCTTGGAGTTCTTCCGTGGCTCCCTATTGTTTGCATGATAATTCCCAGATACTCCCACGTGGCATGTAAGATCTTCCACAACCTGGCCGTGATACATGTTTAAGTCTTCAAAAACATTTGTTAAAATAATACAAGGCAGAGATGAGAGAAGCACAGAAAGTGAAGGCCGTCAGCTTCCTCCATCTCTCAGACCTTTAGCATGGACCCTGGAAGAAAGAATAACCGGTGGCCAATCATCGATTCTTGACTGAGGGTCAGCTTGATGTTTATTGAAAATTGTGTAAGCATTTTATCAGAAATGCCCATTTCTTCCCAGAAGGATGTTGTGAATGACAAATTAGAAGGTTTTGTCCAAGACTAGGTTTGGGACTTTTCATTGCCATCTCTCTAGAAGTTTTCTTGATGTATAAAATAACTTTTTTTTTTAAAGATTTTATTTATTTATTTGACAGAGACACAGCGAGAGAGGGAGCACAAGCAGGGGGAGTGGGAGAGGGAGAAGCAGCCTTCCCGCTGAGCAGGGAGCCCAATGTGGGGCTCGATCCCAGGACCCTGGGACCATGACCTGAGGCGAAGGCAGACACTTAATGACTGAGCCACCCAGGCACCCCTAAAATCACATTTATATTTACATCTGTATCTATATAATTTTAAGCATAAATGATATCATTTTCTACCCATACCTCTTTTTCAACGCTCTTCTTTTTTTTTTAAAACATAAAACATGTGTCCCAGCTCTTGTGAGGTATGGAATGTATCTGAGGGATGTTAGAGCCCTGTCTGCATCAGCACAAGCACGTCTTCTCACTCTGGCCCACGCTGCAGAGCACCCATTCTCTAGATGCACTCATAGTTATTTAACCACTACAAAATCTTCCAGTTTACTTTCCCACTACACGACTTTTCCCATTGGAGCCAGATTAATCCAGTGTCTTTCTGTAGAAATATGTACCTTCCTGCTAAGGTATCTTCCCATTTATTGTACCAGCATGAAGAATATAGACACCACCCAAGTAGAGGAGGATGCCCCATGTGGAGTGGCTGTCCCCGTGGGGACTGGTGCACACCACCCTGCCTCTGCCAGTACGCCTGTCCCACCCGTGCCCCTAAGCCATCCTTCAAGGCCCAGGTCAATTTTGATCTTCCTTAGGAAGCCATTTCTGATGACAGTTATTAAAGTATAATTTTCAAGATGTTAAAACCATGTCAAACATCTACTGATGACTCATTCGTCAGGGAGACAGTAAGAAGCAAATGCTGTGTATGTGCTCGCACACAGCGTGTGCTCCCGGGGCACTGGGTTTCTCTTCCCGTTCTCCTTCCCTCCTTCTCTCCCACTTCTGTCCATAAATGATTCTATGCCACGAGCCGTTCAAGAGGCGCTGAGAAGTCAGCGGTGAGTAGAAAAGAAACAGTCTCTGCCTGCTGGAACTTCCGGGTTCCATGAAAGAATTAAGCGCATGTGTAAATGTAACATTACAGGTGGAGGTCAGTGTTTCAGAGGGAAAGCATAGGTGCTGAGGGCCGGTAGCAGGGCTCCGGGGCTGGGAGGGGGGGACCTGTCTTTGGCAGTGAACTTCAATGGGAGATTTGAGGGGGAGCAGGGTAGGTGTGATCACCTGGCCAGTGAGGGCAGGATGGGCAGGTCTTTCAGGCCCTTGTGGCCTCCATCCCACGTGTGCATTTGATTGGACATTCAGCAGGAACATAATTAACAAAACAGCAACCTCGCCTATCTGGGCTGCATTTGCGGGATGTCTTGTAGGAGGCAGTAGACTGTCGTGGTGAAAGTGGGGGCTCTGGAGGCCCATTGTGGGTTCAGTGTGGCTGCATCACCTAATGGCTGTGTGACCTCCCTGTGCCTTTGATTCCTCATCAATACATTGGGCAGTGTAATAGGACCACCATGTTGGAATGTGCGGCTATGAGCTAACTCTTGCCAAGTGCCCCGAGCAGCTCCTGACCCGTGGCGTTCTTTGTATGAGGTGTTGTCACACCGCTTTCCTTGGAAGGGCTGGAAGAAGCAATCTGAAGTTGTGTCTTCACAGGCAGAGTGGGGGGTGGTCGCTGATTTATCACGATAAATGCCCGGCACCCCTCTTCCGCCCGGCCTCTGTGGTTGCGGCAGCCTGCTGTCCCACAGTCTGTGTGCTGAGTCTTGTGTTTCACTGTGGCGTGGGGACCGGATATTAGTCATCTGGTGGGGATGTGGCTAAATATAGGATAAATATTGTTCTCCGTGCTGGTGAGTTTCCCAGGCCCAGGGACTGGAACGCCATGGGTGGTGCTGAGAGCCAAGAAGAGTTTTGGATCCAGGAGCAGAGAGCTCTGGGTGGATGGTGCCCTCGGCAAAAGCCAGGATTGAGAATGGAGGCTTAGGGGATTCAGCTCGTAGAGACAGGACTCATGCAGACTCTCGCACCAGAAAGAGGTCGACTCCTCACACCCTTCCTGCGGCTCACCTGAAACCTCAGTGCTGAGTTTGTATCCACATGACTCGCTTCTCTGCCTAAAGCCTCCCAGTGGTGCCCAGTGCTGCTAGTGTGAAAACTGAGACTGCTCCCGGGCCTGGGCCACATTGCCCAGCACCTTCCGCCATCACTGCCGCACCCCTGCCCTGTTCCAGCTCACTGCGAGCGCCCCTCTGCTCTCCCAAGCAGCCTTGCCCCTCTGCCTCGGGGCCTTTGCTTGAGCTCTCTCCTCTGCCTGGGGACTTGTTCTCCATCATTTGCCTGGTTAACGTCTACAGTGTTTCGATTGTAACTCACATGTCACTTTAGGCCCCAGGTCAGCCTCCCCTCTCCCCCCATTATAAGTTCTCTCCTCACCCTGGCCCTTTTCCGCTGTGGCGCTTCTGGAGGCCCAGATTCCATTGTGTGCTTACTAAATTCCCATCTGCTTCCCTCCTTGGGGCAGGGGCATCATGTGGCCAAAGACTGGGTCTCTCTTGTTGATCCTGATGCCCATCCCCCCCCCCCCCGCTTGTGTGGGGTGTGCATGGCCCCTGAGAACGGAGAGTAAACAGCTCAGCAATGTTTCCTTGCCCACTTCCAGCTTTTGTTTGGTCTCAGAAGAATTAAAACCACAGACTTGAAGGTGCTCTGTGATCTTCTGCACCAGTGGCTTTCTTTATAAGGTGTTATGCAGAGTCTGCGTAAATCCAAACTCTGTGATGGGGTCGGTGTTTCCCAACAGGTGCTGGGTGGGTTTAGTGTGGGATGTGCCCATCCCATATCCCCAACCTCCTGAACAAGTGTAGACGTGGGAGCTTGTTTTCCAACACGGCGCTCATTTACAAGCCGGGTATCTGCTCACGGCCAGCTGCCTGGACCCCTTCTTCCCCCACACCCAGCTCGATGGAATAGGGTAGACATGGGAGGATATTGAAAGGGGGGAAATCCAAGCCATGAAGAGGGCAGTCGTGGACCTGCGCCTCTGGGTCACCTCAGCCAGGGCAGCGAGAGAAATGGCTCTCTCTCTCATCCGTCTCTCTCTGCACACCCCTCTTCTCTCACTCTCTAAAACTGCTTCCTCCACACGGGGGCACAAGGGAGAGCATCTGTGCCTTCACCTCAGGCTGCCGGGGGCGTGCACGAGAGGGACCCCCGTGCCTTGTCACTGCTGTGCACAGGTTCAGGGAAGCGCTCTGATTGGCTCATGGGGTCTCCCATGGGCCAATCAGCCATGGCCATGGAGACGGAGTCCTGGAAGAAAGGAGGGATGCCAGGGCCACAGGCCTAGAGACCCCGCTGTGTGTCCCTGACACGGTCCTGCTGCTCCCTAGGCCCTGGGGGCTTGAGCAGATGAGCCCACAGCACCTCTAGCTGGCCACTCAGCAGCTTGAGGACCCCAGTGCGCCCCACCCTCTAACCCCGGTCAATGAGGGCAGGGACCTAGAGACCAAGGATGGTCAAGAACGTGTCTACATGCTCATCTCTGCCTTCTTGGACCCCATTACTGCCAGCCCTCCACATGGTCCAAAGGATTAGCTAGTCTTTGGTTCCCAGGATTGTCTGTGAAAGTGCGCAGGGGTCCATAAAGCCTCCTATTGGCCTGATGTGCTTGTCACCAAGTCCTCTATGAGCTGTGCCTGTTGCCCACTGCACCCCACATATAGTCTCTCTGATACACTGCCGGCCTACTTGCTTTTCTCTGTGGTGCCCAAATTTCAAAAGATTGGACTACTGAAACATTTTCCCTAAGTTTCTGCAAATTAAATGGGTGGCAAAACTTGACAGGAGCTGAGGTGAGTCTCTTTAGGTCTTTATTTCACTTAGCAGGGCACATCTGTATGTTTTGCTGCAGGAGTAGCAATGTCCTTGATCACAGCCATGCCAGAGTTAAGACAGTGTGTGGTGTGTAACTCATGGCCTTCTTAGAATCCCCCAAGCTCTGAGCTCTAAAGCACATCTGGCCCCAGAGGCTGCAGATAAGGGATTGTGGACCAGTGATAGGCCTGTATCCTTGGCAGAGTGCTGGAAACTTAAGAGGGAGTGAAGATGGACCAATTCTCCGAGGGCGGTTGTGACGCTGAATGCAGTAAGACAGAGGAAGCCCGGACAGCATGCCTGGAGCGAAGAAATCCTCCCACTGATGTTAGCTCTTACGTGGTCGGATCTTCGCCGCCCCCTCTGCCACCTGGGCTTCCTCACAGGCTCCTCTCACAGATACAAAAGCTGACGGAACCTGCCTAACCTCACCAAGCTGGGGCGCAGCCCTGCTAGGGTTGGCTGACTCCGGAACAGAGCACTTCCCGTCACAGTGCGACCTGCCGTGAAGTGTCCCCCAGGGGCTGTCGACTCATCACCTGCTCGCTGGGCTTCCTCCCCACCCCTTTCAAAGGTCCTGGAGTTGAAGCTCGCATTTGGTGAGCCAGGGGGTGCTCAGCCACTTATACGTGTTACCTAATCCAGGTCTCGCTAGCACCCATTTCATAGCAGGAAACCAAAGCACAGAGAGGTTAGGTAACTTGCCTGGGGTCACACAACCAGGAGGTGAGGCAGCCTTGATGAGAGTTCTTCAGTTTCGCATCAGGGTCTGTGAACTCATCCCGTTCACTGAGCTGCCTGAGTGTGGAATGAAGCCCGTGTACAAACAAGCCCCCTGCCCCGTTTCCCCTCAGTGCCTCAGGCTCCAAAGCCCCCGCACAGTGGAACACACGGGGAAGGCGCTATCCTGTGTTACGGTGGTTCAGACAGGTGGAGGTACTAGCAAAGGGCACACTTCTGGGGGTCATGTAACCAAACTTAGGGGAGCTGGAAGCAAAGGAGAAAGGTTGACGAAAGTTTCCTGTGATTACGAAGACTGTCTCTGTGTGCCCCCTCAACCACGGCTCGGTGCAGAGAGGCTGGTCTCGTGCCTGGCTGGGCTCAGGAGGGATGTCTCATGCACCACAAGCCAGTGGTTTGGTACCGCTCACATCACAGAATGAGACAAGAAGACTCTCGATGGCAGAGCACACCGCTGCTCTGAAGTGATCTTGCCCCAAACCTCAAACCTGAGCTTGATCAGGCCTCTTGGTCCAACCTCTGATTTACAGGAAACCCAAACGACAGAAGAAAAGGTGAAATGATGCCATTGGGGACGCAGCCAGCCGAACCCACACTGTGGGAAGCTGTGAGATGAGCTGCTGGGGTCTGCAGTCTCTGTCGGCTGCTTTTCCCCTCCAGGCCCGTGTGTGTACACAGTGCGAGTCACCTCGCCTCTCCATGCCTCAGGTTACACCCACCTCCTACACACATGTTCACAGATACACACACGTACGTGCATGTGTGTGTCTGTGTGTGCGAGAGAGAATAGTCCACGTGACAAAAGTGCTTAAAAGTCCTATCAAACGATTATAATTTGTGGCCCTTATTTGGATTCTGATACAAACTGTTAAACGATTCTTAACATGGTGAGAAATTAGGAATGTGAATGCTGGCTAGCTTTGGGATGAGATGGAACAGTGGCTGTTTTTTAGGTGGGACAGTAGTACTTGTATCTGGATGAAAAGGGTCAGGGGAAACAAGATCAGACAGGAGTTGATCGTTTTGGAAGCTGGAAGCCAGGGGATGCGTCCATAGGGGTTAATTGTACTGCTTTTTCTATTTTTGCATGTATTTAAATTTTTCCATAACAGAAAGTAAATAATGTGTTTACTTGCTTGAAGCAGAACTGCTTTTGAAAACAATTCCAGTGATATAAAGGCTAAGTAAAACATAAAATTTCCTCTTTCTTCTGTGAGAGGAAGAAAGTACCCTCCCCATCCAGGTAACCACCGGCTCCAAGTTTAGTGTCGATTCTTCTAGGCTTTCCAGTGCCTGCATAAACAGCCACATATATTTATGCTTTTTTAAACAAATGCGGTAATGCCATGCACACAGGTCTGCGACCTGCTTTTTTCACTCCGCAGTGCGCTGTGGCCCGTGCTTCACATCCGAGCCCGTGTCTTTCCGTAACCGCGTGGTATTGCTTGGTACGGCTGTCCCACAGCTGACTCAGCCATGCCCTCAAGCAGACTTTTTGGTCGCCACCATGGGCCCCGTGTCTCAGTGACTCTGCTGGCTCGTGTGTCCCGGTGTGTCCATGCAAGAGTTTGTGTAGGACGGATTCCTAGAGCCGCAGGGGTGGGACACGGGCTGCCAGAATGTCCCCCAAAAGTGGTCCTCTGCCGACAGGAATGCGGTGACCTGTATCCCTGCTTTGTGTTCCAAGTGCCGTGGACTTCCCCCCGATCATGGAAGCGGTATCTGTGCTTTGAAGGAATTTGGAAGCACCGAGCAATGAAAGCAGGAAGTGAGCGTCAACCAGATTTTCGTAGTCTGTCCCTCCTGCTCAGGCACATTGCCTCATGGTGCGTGCGGCTGCACGTCGTCCTGCAGCAACCACCGCCAAGTGTAGGCCGTTAGCCACATTTTGCTCGTTTCCTCAGGAGATGGTCAGATAGCAGGAGTGATTGAGTGAAAGCTTTTGGCTTTTTTAGGATTCTTGGGCTGTGCCACCAAAACGAGCAGGAGGATGTGTGTGTGTGTTTCGACCACTGCAGGCAGTGCAATGGGGGGTCCTGTCTTAATACGTCTCAGCCAGGGTCGAGTGTTACCGTTGAAGAACTTTCTCTCTGTTGCTCCTTTTCAGGAAAAGGTTAGACTCTGTTCTTTCACTGTTCCTCCTTTTGTTGATACTGTGAGGGTTGCGAAGTAATTAGTAATGTGGTTAATGACACAGAGCCTGACTTCAGGCTGCCGGGGCTCAAATCCCCGTTTCTCCTCTGCAAACTGGGGATGTCACTGGTTTATTATGAAATGAGGTGGTCCACAGGAAGTTCAGGGCCCGGCTCTGGGCACCGGGCGGGTACTGAGCTGTGACAACCACGTGTACAAGAGAACATGAGACTGGAACCAGGGTGCATATGATGCAGCTGACAAGATGTGGACTAAAAGGGGAGGTTAGGTTAGATGCTGGCACTTAGGGCTGCATGTGAGGTGCCATTGGAGACGTGGGGGGTGAAGTCCTCTGCCTCCAGGGAGTACTCCCTGAAGGCTTCCTGGCAGCGGCAGCAGTGGACCAGAGCCTGGAAGGACCAGCACAGGGCAGCAGGAGAATGGGGTCAGGCAGGAGCACGAAGGATGCTTCTCTCTCTCTTGGCTCATGATTGTTTTCACTGGGGAAAGTGGCCACCCTGAGGGCTGGGGGAGCGTGGGGCTCAGACAGGGATGGCTGTGCAGCAGAATGGACTCAGTCTCATGGGGCAATTTTGTTTTGAATAATTAACTAACATAGCTGGGAAGTGAAGACAGAGAAATGTGGAAAAGTACTTTCCATTGGGGGAAAATGAGAATTTTCTGTTTTTCCAGTTGCATTAGTGCTGACAGGAATAAAGCTCAGAAGTGTTATACAACGTCTGTGTTTCTCAGGGACACTCGTGTGTGTGAAGCATGAAGAGAGGGAAGTGACGGCTCTACCACTGGCAGGAGCGAGGGCCAGCATCAACTGTGCTGTCCCGCGGAGTGTCCGGCAGCTACACGTCCCATGGAGCTCGGCCTGTGGCCGGCTGGCTTTCCCAGAAGGTAGGGGCGGCATCCATGTGGTGCTCCCAGGGGGCAGGTGGGTGGCGGGCCTGCTGGCTCTCACGGCATAAGGGGTAAGGAGCCCCGATGGGCAGAGCAGTAGACTGATGGGTCCTGAGCAGTGATCGCGGGCCCCGCAGATGCTGATGGAGGGTCACTGAGGGCAGGCGTCCGAGGGCGAGGGGCTGTGGGCTCGCCTCAAAGGACCCAGCTGGTCTCCGGTATTTACTGTGGTTTTGGGCAAACTCCTTAACCTTTCAGGGTCTGTAAACTGGGTGCAGTAATGCCCACTGCACATTCGGCGGCGGGGGGGGGGGGGTCCAGTGCTGCACCGCCGTCCCAAAACACAGGGCTTCAAACAGCAGCTTGTGTGGAGGCCCAACATTCTGTGGGCCGGCTGGGGCTCAGCGGGCGGCTCTTCAGTGTGTCCGGGTCACATGCTGGGGCGGCGGCTGGACTGTGGCCCAGTGGCAGTGTGGCTCCCCGGCGTGGCGCTCTCATTCCAGGGCCCCTTCCCACAGCTGTTCTCTTCAGCCACAGGGCTCTCCTGAGGAGGCTCAGGGCTCCTGGTGCCAGGTCTTCCTCGTACCTGGGTCTGGACACTCCGCGTGTCACTTCCTCCACACGCTGTTGGCCAAGCAGGCACGGGGCAGTTGGGTCACGGGAATGGGCGTGAGCTTCGACTGCGGTGTGTGCAGGCTGGAGCAGAACTGTTTAGGGCCATTTTGGAGACCACCTTGCACGGGGGCTTTGCACTGGGCTGGCACGCCGCTGCTGGGCTCTGACGGGTTAAACACTGAAGTTCGGCCACACTTGTGTATACAGACTTGCTGCCCAGAGGCCCCAGACACGGGCCAGTTGCTCCTGCTCTGCCCCCGGGGCCGCCCCCTCCCAACATCCTGGTGATGCAGCCGCCAAGGGCTCGCATTGGGTGTCACGGTGGTTCTGAGATGCGTCCGGTGTGTTCTTACCTGTCGGTGCCCGTGTCTTGCTGGTTGCTAAATAGTTTAAATATCACTCTGCAGGGTAGTGTGTCTCTCTAGTAAGCATTCAGTAAGTGGGAACTTCTTTCATTATTACTAATGGTTTTTTGTTTGTTTTTTGCTGTTATTTTAAGGGGGGCGGTATCCAGGGGTCGTGCCTTTGAGAAAAGAGGACGTGCTGTCAGTCCCCAGAAAGTCAGCATGATTCACCTTTCCTTTTGGAAAAAGCCCTAGTCGTCAAATAAGAAAATCAGTGCTTCCTACTTGATTTTCTCCCCGGTCAAGGGGAGTAGGGCCTCACACTGCAGGATGGCTTCACACAGAAGAGACCTCTGTCCTGGCGGCAGCCCCTCGGCTTCCCCTCTCTGACGGCGTGTTCCTGGGCAAGCCACGCTGCTCCAGACCTGGGCCTCGTCCCAGCCCTTCCAGCCTGTTTCCTGAGCTTGCTGACAGAGCCGTCTGTGCAGGGCTCGGGCGTGCATTCCAGGCCGTCCTGACTGCGAGGCCGTTTCTCCCAGCCCAACTTCAACAAACACAGACAGACCACCACAATCCAAGCCGGCTCGCGACGTGGGGCTGGCACCGCAGGCCTTGGCGGCGGGGAGCGTGAGTCGCTTGTGGCCAGGGCAGCAGATGTGGGCCTTCTGCGCAGCGCCAGCCCCACAAACACGAGGAGGCAGCCTGGGGCCGAGAGCGGAGCCGAGCCGTCTGGGGGCAGTGGCCTCTGCAGATGTGGAGCGGGGGTCCCTCCTCTCTGGCTGAAGCTCCGGTGGTGGGGGCACTCTTCGGAATGTCGCCATGCTCCCTGTGATTCCCGTGGCTGCGGCCCAAAAGCAACCTCCAGGCAGATGGGAAAATCTGCTCTTTTTGTGTGAACATGAAAAATTCTTGGACAACAGCTCATCTGTGTGTCCTGTTTAGAAAGGTAGGAGGCCCGAGAGATGCCAGCCGCCTGCTCCACGAGGGCGCCAGGCCTTCCTCGGGGAGGTCACAAGAATTAAACTAGTGGACAGAACACGTCATGAGGAGAATGGCTCACGCCTGTGATATGTTACCAAAGGCCTCACTCTTTGCAGGGTTTTATAAAGAAAATAACCTCACAGTTTGGGGAGGATGCTCATGTCTTGTTCTTTGGGAGGAATTGACATCATTTGTTTGATGCCTGCGCTCCCGCACCCCCCCCCCCCAGCTGCGTCAGAGCCTGCCCTTGAGCTCCGAGCTGGGTCCCGCGGGCCTCCATTTGGCCTCATTCCTCAACACAGCCTCCATTTTTGATCAGCCCACTCTCGTGGAGATCCCCACGCCGTCCCTGGACTCCACAGTCCTACATGCACTGTGGTGCGTGCGGGACATTTTGGACTCGTGGTGTTCTCTTGTGACGATGTTGCATATCTCACCTGTGACAAGACTGGTGGGTGACTCTGGGTGGGGTGGGGGGCACGGGGTCCCGACCATCCTGGGCCAGCAGCAACTTGTCCCTGAACACTGTCTCTGGACCACATTCTAGGTGTCTTGTGATTATGCCAAAGGTAATGAAATTTTTGGTTTTAATGGTATTTTATTGGCTTTAATTTGTTGTAAAACAAATTAATTGGCTTTAAGGCATTGAATTAATTTATTGTAAACCAGCGGTATTTTACTGGCTTATGTGACTGGTTTTAATAATGGTTTGTATGTTACCCCCATTTGGTTGGGGCGTCACGTCCACTATGGATGGATGTTTGCTGAGATCTCCTGTCTCCCTCATTCTCAACTCCTTGTCACTGGCTTGCCTCCTGTTTGAGAGTAAACTGTCCTGCCTCGTGTGCTCAGGCAGACCACCCCATCTGGGCTTCAGTATTGGGGCTTGTCTGTTCAGAAGTTTGGCGAGAAGAGGGTTAGGGTGCAGCTGGAAACCACAGAGGCTTGTGTTGTACACTGACTTTCTTATGTGGGATTTAAAAAATTGTAGAAGTATTGGTGTGCTGTCTCAGTAGCTCCAAGAATCAGAGTGAAATTCAGGGAAAAAAGTTTATTTGTGTAATGCCTGCTCCCAGGGCTTCCCTGGAGGTGGGCACATCTCCAGCTCAAGGACATGCGTGAGTGAAGTGATAAATTACATGCGTTGGAGTGTATGTAAATCAGATGAAAGTGTGGCGCTGCCCCCGTCTCTGACGTGCACTGCAGGGTGGTGATGACAAGGCCATGCTGTCCACGGCACCCTCAGCCTCATCCCCTTTACAGAGAGAATGTGACCCGGGTTCAAATCCCAGGTCTGCCATTGAGCAGTTTCCACATCTGTGCAATGGGATGATGATATAGGGGAGGTGACAGCTACAAAAATGGCCAGCATGGTGTGGACTGGATCTCAATAAGGCTGTATTAAAAAGGGCTGATGGAGTCCTGCTCTAGGGGAAAACACCTAGTGAAAAAGCATGTTTCCCTAAGCCCTCTGTCAGTGCTTTGAGTTGACAAGGTGATAAAATGCTCAGAGCACCATGTTTCCACGAGAAACCAAGTGCCATGAGTGGTGGGCAGCTATTCTGTTTCTCATTATTTCTTTCGGTGGGAAGTAGAAGTGGTTTTTGTCCAGAGAGGGCTGTCTTCGTCCTCAGGTGCACACTTCAGGACCATGACTTGACTGCTGTCGGTTTTATCAGTAAAATGGACAAAATGGTTTTATTCTGGCTGATTTACGGCTTGGGTAAAAACAATAGCTATGAAGTCCAAATACACCAGGTTGGAATCATCAGCCCTGCTCCCTCCACAGTATGTGACTTTGGGCAAGGCACCTCCCCTGTCTGAGCCTCAGTTTTCTTATCTGTCAAATGGGGATAAAAATACTTCCCTTGGAGGGTTCCCTGGAGGATTAGCAGGATCATATGCCCACTATACTTAGGGAAGTAGAGAGTCAAGGCAGATGTTAGGTCACGTTACCATCAACAGCCCAGCATTTCCATGAAGGGCAAATGCGGAAGAAACACCTTGATGAACTTTTAACAAAACATGTAAGGAAACATGGAGGAGATCCTCCTTGGGGAGCACGCTCTTTCAAGCATTGAAGCCTGGGTGGAGAAACTCCCCCTGGAGCAGAAATTTACAGCCTCTCTAATGCTATTTGGGGCTACAACTGAAGATGAGGAGGAGGAGGGGTTGTTTTATATGGACAGATGAGAGCAATAGCTAACATCTGCTGGGCAGTTTCTAGCAACACTTTAATTCTGTTACCTCACAGAATCCTATCAGCGACCAGATGAGGTGTGACTTCAGGGACCACACTCTTCCTCTCTGCTTTGGTGCCAGCTGGTTTTGCAGGAACACTGTCCAAACTGCATATGGTTTGACTTGGTTGAGGATGGAAAGTAGGGCCATTATATACACTTGCTCAGGTTGTGCGCTGCACAACCCTAGGGGCTCCATTCGCATCGCAGATATCATAGTTATGGATGCTTGCTATCATACTTTTCGGGCAGATGCTAATAAAGTGACTTGTTCCAACAAAAATGACCACTTTCTGATGGATTGAAGAAGGGGCACACTTTTCTAATTCACACGAATGTTCTATATGGAATAGTAGTGGCACACTTATTGGGTGGAGTCACTGTCTGCTTCACCTGGAGGGAGGGAATCCACATTCTAATGGGGAAGCTGGGATCATTATATTTTCTCTACATCTGGTAGCAAAGTACCTACAATCAGGTATGACCTTGTTGGCAGGCATCCACAAGAGGCAGGAAGCACGGTGATTAAGAGCAGGGATCACAGCCATTTGGCTTGGGTTCAAATTCCAGCTCTGCCACCTATTGGCTGTGTGTTTTTGGGCAACCTGCTTAAACTCTCTGTGCCTTAGTCTTCCTATCTGTAGAATAGTGACAATGACAGTAGCCATCTCACGAGTCTTAAATGTGTTAGTATATGTAAAGCATTTAGAACAGCACCTGGCCTGCGGTGTTAGCTGATTTTATTAAAATGGCTGAAGGGTGGTTTTGAGAACGTGAGCTGACCCCAGTTCCTACAGAGTGGCCATCACTCATTGACAGCTGATCACTTGTAAGTTCCTGCATTTTCATGCAAGGGGTGGGTTTACAACTGGGGCAGCCATCAGGAGAAGGCCAAGACATTTAGCTTGTGCCCTTTGTTCAAAAGAGGATTGATTCAGTCCCGTGGGGGCCCTGCCACGACTGCCTAACAGTGTCGACTGCACATTTTTACTGCCTAGATTTTGCTGTAATTTTGTAGATGGAATTTCATAAAGCGTTTTATATATTCTATAGTGATCATTAAGTTTGCAGTATTTAAAAATAGATGTGTAAAAGATACACAGTACAGGCTATAAAACACCCTCAAATGGCATTAAAATGGGAATGAATCCATTCATTTGGGTTTAAGCTGAATTTATCTTGTATTTTATTTTTTTTTAATATCCAAAGAGCTGTAGAAATAGGTTATTGAGTAGGAAGTTGGCCCGGCCAGCACTCTGTACCATGTGGGCACTTGTGAGCACTGGCAAAGCCCTCGGAATTTGATCCTGATTG